>NC_041390.1:17314007-17342413 GCF_002162155.2 Triticum dicoccoides
CTCGAGTGATTTGTCGAGAGGCTAGGTTCAACCAAAAGAGTCATTTTGTCATTGACAGGGTAATCGAGAGGCTAGGTTCAACCAAAAGAGTGATTTTGTCATCGACGGGGTTATCGAGAGGCTAGGTTCAACCAAAAGAGTCATTTTGTCATCGACAGGGTTATCAGGAGGCTAGGTTCAACCAAAAGAGTTATTTTGTCATCGACAGGGTTATCGAGAGGCTAGGTTCAACTAAAAGAGTGATTTTGTCATCAACGGGGTTATCGAGAGGCTAGGTTCAACCAAAAGAGTGATTATGTCATCATTTCTCAACTTCAAAGTGCACATCATAATTGTTTTGATATCAATGCTGATTTTTTCATCATTTATCATACATGATTTTGTCATAATTAAATCAATGGACAACACATTTCATTCCAACCAACATCATAATTGTTCTGCTATCACAGCAACAGATTTCATTCCAACCAACATGATAATTCCAAACATTAGTAGACACAACCATACATGATATAGGTTCACATACTACAACACCCACACATTGTTCTTGCTTCTAACATTAGCAGCCACCACAACCATACATAATACATAATACATAAACCACCAACATTTACTCATCACAAATTTCCTTGATTCTATTGATCTTACTCTTGTTCTGCTCCTCAGCCTTCAGCAAATCAGCTATGATGTACTCCAGCCTTTTCTTCTCTTGCTTCAGCTCTGCCATACCTTGATCTGCTACAGCCTTCTTCCAATTGGTGATCAGTTCATCATTGCTCTGCTTAATAACTTGAAGTTCTAGCTTCAGATCCATATTCTCTTTCTCCAGCCTGGCCTTCTCTTCCTGGGCTTCAACTACAGCTTTCTCAACATCACTATCCTGCATAATCTTCTCATAGTTCTCCCTCATCACATTCTTGTGAACTGTTGCAAAAAATGGCTTGTTTCCTTTTGAAGGAAATATGCCCTAGAGGCAATAATAAAGTTATTATTTATTTCCTTATATCATGATAAATGTTTATTATTCATGCTAGAATTGTATTAACCGGAAACATAATACATGCGTGAATACATAGACAAACAGAGTGTCACTAGTATGCCTCTACTTGACTAGCTCGTTAATCAAAGATGGTTATGTTTCCTAACCATGAACAAAGAGTTGTCATTTGATTAACGGGATCACATCATTAGTTGAATGATCTGATTGACATGACCCATTCCATTAGCTTAGCACCCGATCGTTTAGTATGTTGCTATTGCTTTCTTCATGACTTATACATGTTCCTATGACTATGAGATTATGCAACTCCCGTTTGTCGGAGGAACACTTTGTGTGCTACCAAACGTCACAACGTAACTGGGTGATTGTAAAGGAGCTCTACAGGTGTCTCCAAAGGTACATGTTGGGTTGGCGTATTTCGAGATTAGGATTTGTCACTCCGATTGTCGGAGAGGTATCTCTGGGCCCCCTCGGTAATGCACATCACTGAAGCCTTGCAAGCATTGCAACTAATGAGTTAGTTGCGGGATGATGTATTACGGAATGAGTAAAGAGACTTGCCGGTAATGAGATTGAACTAGGTATTGGATACCGACGACCGAATCTCGGGCAAGTAACATACCGATGACAAAGGGAACAACGTATGTTGTTATGCGGTCTGACCGAAAAAGATCTTCGTAGAATATGTAGGAGCCAATATGGGCATCCAGGTCCCGCTATTGGTTATTGACCGGAGACGTGTCTCGGTCATGTCTACATTGTTCTCGAACCCATAGGGTCCGCACGCTTAACGTTACGATGACAGTTATTATGAGTTTATGCATTTTTATGTACCGAAGATTGTTCGGAGTCCCGGATGTGATCATGGACATGACGAGGAGTCTCGAAATGGTCGAGACATAAAGATTGATATATTGGAAGCCTATGTTTGGATATCGGAAGTGTTTCGGTGAAATCGGGATTTTATCGGAGTACCGGGAGGTTACCAGAACCCCCCCCGGGAGCTATATGGGCCTTAGTGGGCTTTAGTGGAAAGGAGAAAGGGGCAGCCCAAGGTGGGTTGCGCGCCTCCCCCCTCCCCTAGTCCTATTAGGACAAGGAGAGGTGGCCGGCCCCCTCTCTCTCTTTCCCCCCTCGAGGAATCCTATTCCAACTAGGATTGGGGGGGAATCCTACTCCCAGAGGGAGTAGGACTCCCTTGGCGCGCCCTCCTTGGCCGGCCGCCCCCTCCCCCTTGGCTCCTTTATATACGGAGGCAGGGGCACCCTAGGACACACAATTTGATCCTTGAGATCGTTCCTTAGCCGTGTGCGGTGCCCCCTGCCACCATATTCCACCTCAATCATATTGTAGTGGTGCTTAGGTGAAGCCCTGCGACGGTAGAACATCAAGATCGTCACCACGCCGTCGTGCTGACGGAACTCCTCCCCGACGCTTTGCTGGATCGAAGCCCGGGGATTGTCATCGAGCTGTACGTGTGCTAAGAACTAGGAGGTGCCGGAGTAACGGTGCTTGGATCGGTCAGATCGGGAAGACGTACGACTACTTCCTCTATGTTGTGTCAACGCTTCCGCAGTCGGTCGGCGTGGGTACGTAGACAACACTCTCCCCTCTCGTTGCTGTGCATCATCATGATCTTGCGTGTGCGTAGGAAAAATTTTGAAATTACTACGAAACCCAACAGTGGCATCCGAGCCTAGGTTTCATATGTTGATGTTATATGCACGAGTAGAACACAAGTGAGTTGTGGGCGATATAAGTCATACTGCCTACCAGCATGTCATACTTTGGTTCGGCGGTATTGTTGGATGAGATGACCCGGACCAACATTACGTGTACGCTTATGTGAGACCGGTTCCCCCGACGTGCTCTGCACACAGGTGGCTTGCGGGCGACTGTCTCTCCAACTTTAGTTGAACCAAGTGTGGCTATGCCCGGTCCTTGTGAAGGTTAAAACGGAGTCTATTTGACAAACTATCGTTGTAGTTTTGATGCGTAGGTGAGATTGGTTCTTGCTTAAGCCCGTAGCAGCCACGTAAAACTTGCAACAACAAAGTAGAGGACGTCTAACTTGTTTTTGCAGGGCATGTTGTGATGTGATATGGTCAAGACATGATACTGAATTTTATTGTATGAGATGATCATGTTTTGTAACCGAGTTATCGGCAACTGGCAGGAGCCATATGGTTGTCGCTTTATTGTATGCAATGCAATCGCGATGTAATGCTTTACTTTATCACTAAGCGGTAGCGATAGTCGTGGAAGCATAAGATTGGCGAGACGACAATGATGCTACGATGGAGATCAAGGTGTCGCGCCGGTAACGATGGTGATCATGACGGTGCTTCGGAGATGGAGATCACAAGCACAAGATGATGATGGCCATATCATATCACTTATATTGATTGCATGTGATGTTTATCTTTTTATGCATCTTATCTTGCTTTCATTGACGGTAGCATTATAAGATGATCTCTCACTAAATTATCAAGAATTGTTCTCCCTGAGTATGCACCGTTGCCAAAGTTCGTCGTGCCCAGACACCACGTGATGATCGGGTGTGATAAGCTCTACGTCCATCTACAATGGGTGCAAGCCAGTTTTTGCACACGCAGAATACTCAGGTTAAACTTGACGAGCCTAGCATATGCAGATATGGCCTCGGAACACGGAGACCGAAAGGTCGAGCGTGAATCATATAGTAGATATGATCAACATAGTGATGTTCACCAATGAAACTACTCCATCTCACGTGATGATCGGACATGGTTTAGTTGATTTGGATCACGTGATCACTTAGAGGATTAGAGGGATGTCTATCTAAGTGGGAGTTCTTAAGTAATATGATTAATTGAACTTAAAGTTATCATGAACTTAGTCCTAGTAGTATTTTGCAAATTATGTTGTAGATCAATAGCTCGCGTTATTGCTTCCCTGTGTTTATTTTGATATGTTCCTAGAGAAAAATTGTGTTGAAAGATGTTAGTAGCAATGATGCGGATTGGATCCGTGATCTGAGGTTTATCCTCATTGCTGCACAGAAAAATTATGTCCTTGATGCACCGCTAGGTGACGGACCTATTGCAGGAGCAGATGCAGACGTTATGAACATTTGGCTAGCTCAATATGATGACTACTTGATAGTTTAGTGCACCATGGCTTAGAATCGGGACTTCAAAGACGTTTTGAACGTCATGGAGCATATGAGATGTTCCAGGAGTTGAAGTTAATATTTCAAGCAAATACCCGAGTTGAGAGATATGAAGTCTCCAACAAGTTCTATAGCTAAAAGATGGAGGAGAATCGCTCAACTAGTGAGCATGTGCCCAGATTGTCTGAGTACAACAATTGCTTGAATCAAGTGGGAGTTAATCTTCCAGATAAGATAGTGATTGACAGAATTCTCTAGTCACCATCACCAAGTTAGTAGAACTTTGTGATGAACTATGATATGCAAGGGATAACAGAAACGATTCCCAAGCTCTTTGTAATGCGGAAATTGACGAAGGTAGAAATCGAGAAAAACATCAAGTGTTGATGGTAGACAAGACCACTAGTTTCAAGAAAAGGGCAGAGGGAAGAAAGGGGAACTTCAAGAAGAACAGCAAGCAAGTTGCTGCTCAAGTGAAGAAACCCAAGTCTGGTCCTAAGCCTGAGACTAAGTGTTTCTACTGCAAAGGGACTGGTCACTGGAAGCGGAACTACCCCAAGTGATTGGCAGATAAGAAGGATGGCAAAGTGAACATAAGTATATTTGATATACATGTTATTGATGTGTACTTTACTAGTGTTTATAGCAACCCCTCAGTATTTGATACTAGTTCAGTTGCTAAGATTAGTAACTCGAAACGGGAGTTGCAGAATAAACAGAGACTAGTTAAGGGTAAAGTGACGATGTGTGTTGGAAGTGGTTCCAAGATTGATATGATCATCATCGCACACTCCCTATACTTTCGGGATTAGTGTTGAACCTGAATAAGTGTTATTTGGTGTTTGCGTTAAGCATGAATATGATTTGACCATGTTTATTGTAATACGGTTATTCATTTAAGTAAGAGAATAAATTGTTGTTCTGTTTACATGAATAAAACCTTATATGGTTACACACCCAATGAAAATAGTTCATTGGATCTCGATCATAGTGATACACATAATCATAATATTGAAACCAAAAGATGCAAAGTTAATAATGATAGTGCAACTTATTTGTAGCACTGCCGTTTAGGTCATATTGGTGTAAAGCGCATGAAGAAACTCCATGCTGATGGGATTTTGGAGTCACTTGATTATGAATCACTTGATGCTTGCGAACCATGACTCATGGGCAAGATGACTAAAACTCCGTTCTCCGGAGCGAGCAACTGACTTATTGGAAATAACACATACTGATGTATGCGGTCCGATGAGTGTTAAGGCTCATGGCAAGTATCGTTATTTTCTGAACTTCACAGATGATTTGAGCAGATATGGGTATATCTACTTGATGAAACATAAGTCTGAAACATTTGAAAAGTTCAAAGAATTTCAGAGTGAAGTGGAGAATCATCGTAACAAGAAAATAAAAGTTTCTACGATATGATCGCAGAGGTAAAATATTTGAGTTACGAGTTTGGCCTTCAGTTAAAACAATGTGAAATAGTTTCACTACTCACGCCACCTGGAACACCACAGTATAATGGTGTGTCCGAACATCGTAACCGTACTTTATTAGATATGGTGAAATCTATGATGTCTCTTGCCGATTTACCACTATTGTTTTGGGCTTATGCATTAGAGACAGCTGCATTCACGTTAAATAGGGCACCATCTAAATCCGTTGAGATGACACCGTGTGAACTATGGTTTGGCAAGAAACCTAAGCTGTCGTTTCTTAAAGTTTGGGACTGCGATGCTTATGTGAAAAAGTTTCAACATGATAAGCTCGAACCCAAATCGGAGAAGTAAATCTTCATAGGATATCCAAAGGAAACTATTGGATACACCTTCTATCGCAGATCCGAAGGCAAGACTTTTGTTGCTGAGTTCGGAAACTTTCTGGAGAAGGAGTTTCTCTCGAAAGAAGTGAGTGGGAGGAAAGTAGAGAACTTGATGAGGTAACTGTACATGCTCCCTTATTGGAAAGTAGTTCATCACAGAAATCTGTTCATGTGACTACTACACCAATTAGTGAGGAAGCTAATGATGATGATCATGTAACTTCAGATCAAGTTACTATCGTATCTCGTAGGTAAACCAGAGTGAGATCCGCACCAGAGTGGTACGGTAATCCTATTCTGGAGGTCATGTTACTTGACCATGATGAACTTGCGAACTATGAGGAAGCGATGATGAGCCCAGATTCCGCGAAATGGTTTGAGGCCATGAAATCTGAGATATGATCCATGTATGAGAACAAAGTATGGACTTTGATGGATTTTCCCGATGACCGGCAAGCCATAGAAAATAAATGGATCTTCAAGAGGAAGACGGACGCTGATAGTAGTGTTACTATCTACAAAGCTAGAATTGTCGCAAAAGGTTTTCGACAAGTTCAAGGTGTTGACTACGATGAGATTTTCTCACTCGTATCTATGCTTAAGTCTGTCCGAATCATGTTAGCAATTGCCATATTTTATGAAATCTGGCAAATGGATAAACAAAATTGCATTCCTTAATGGATTTACTAAAGAAGAGTTGTATACGGTGCAACTAGAAGGTTTTGTCGATCCTAAAGGTGCTAACAAAATATGCAAGATCTAGCGATCCATCTATGGACTGGTGCAAGCATCTCGGAGTTGGAATATATGCTTTGATAAGTTGATCAAAGCATATAGTTTTATACAGACTTGCGGTGAAGCCTGTATTTACAAGAAAGTGAGTGGGAGCACTACAGCATTTCTGATAAGTACATGTGTATGACATATTGTTAATCGGAAATAATGTAGAATTATTCTGCAAAGCATAAAGGAGTGTTTGAAAGGAGTTTTTCAAAGAAAGACCTCGGTAAAGCTGCTTACATATTGAGTATCAAGATCTATAGAGATAGATCAAGACGCTTGATAAGTTTTTCAATGAGTACATACCTTGACAAGATTTTGAAGTAGTTCAAAATGGAACAGTCAAAGAAAAAGTTTCTTGCCTGTGTTACAAGGTGTGAAGTTGAGTAAGACTCAAAGCCCGACCACGGCAAAAGATAGAAAGAGAATGAACGTCATTCCCTATGCCTTGGTCATAGGTTCTATAAAGTATGCCAGGCTATGTACCAGAACTATTGTATACCCTACCACTGAGTTTGGCAAGGGAGTACAATAGTGATCTAGGAGTAGATCACTGGACAGCGGTCAAAATTATCCTTAGTGGAATAAGGATACGTTTCTCGATTATGGAAGTGAAAAAAGGTTCGTCGTAAAGGGTTACGCCGATGCAAGTTTTGACACTAATCTAGATGAATCTAAGTCTCAATCTAGATACATATTGAAAGTGGGAGCAATTAGCTAGAGTAGCTCCGTGCAGAGCATTGTTGACATAAAGATTTGTAAAATACTTACGGATCTGAATATAACAGACCCGGTGACTAAAATTATCTCACAAGCAAAACATGATCACACCTTAAGTGCTCTTTGGGTGTTAATCACATAGCGATGTGAACTAGATTACTGACTCTAGTAAACCCTTTGGGTGTTGGTCACATATCGATGTGGACTATGGGTGTTAATCACATGGTGATGTGAACTATTGCTAATAAATCACATGGCGATGTGAACTAGATTATTGACTCTAGTGCAAGTGGGAGACTGAAGGAAATATGCCCTAGAGGCAATAATAAAGTTATTATTTATTTCCTTATATCATGATAAATGTTTATTATTCATGCTAGAATTGTATTAACCGGAAACATAATACATGTGTGAATACATAGACAAACAGAGTGTCACTAGTATGCCTCTACTTGACTAGCTCGTTAATCAAAGATGGTTATGTTTCCTAACCATGAACAAAGAGTTGTCATTTGATTAATGGGATCACATCATTAGTTGAATGATCTAATTGACATGACCCATTCCATTAGCTTAGCACCCGATCGTTTAGTATGTTGCTATTGCTTTCTTCATGACTTATACATGTTCCTATGACTATGAGATTATGCAACTCCCGTTTGCCGGAGGAACACTTTGTGTGCTACCAAACGTCACAACGTAACTGGGTGATTATAAAGGAGCTCTACAGGTGTCTCCAAAGGTACATGTTGGGTTGGCGTATTTCGAGATTAGGATTTGTCACTCCGATTGTCGGAGAGGTATCTCTGGGCCCCCTCGGTAATGCACATCACTGAAGCCTTGCAAGCATTGCAACTAATGAGTTAGTTGCGGGATGATGTATTACGAAACGAGTAAATAGACTTGCCGGTAACGAGATTGAACTAGGTATTGGACACCGGCGATCGAATCTCGGGCAAGTAACATACCGATGACAAAGGGAACAACGTATGTTGTTATGCGGTCTGACCGATAAAGATCTTCGTAGAATATGTAGGAGCCAATATGGGCATCCAGGTCCCGCTATTGGTTATTGACCGGAGACGTGTCTCGGTCATGTCTACATTGTTCTCGAACCCGTAGGGTCCGCACGCTTAACGTTACGATGACAGTTATTATGAGTTTATGCATTTTGATGTACCAAAGATTGTTCTGAGTCCCGGATGTGATCATGGACATGACGAGGAGTCTCGAAATGGTCGAGACATAAAGATTGATATATTGGAAGCCTATGTTTGGATATCGGAAGTGTTCCGGGTGAAATCGGGATTTTACCGGAGTAACGGTGGTTACCGGAACCCCCCCGGGAGCTATATGGGCCTTACTGGGCTTTAGTGGAAAGGAGAAAGGGGCAGCCCAAGGTGGGCTGCGCGCCTCCCCCCTCCCCTAGTCCTATTAGGACAAGGAGAGGTGGTCGTCCCCCTCTCTCTCTTTCCCCCCTCGAGGAATCCTATTCCAACTAGGATTGGGGGGAATCCTACTCCCAGAGGGAGTAGGACTCCCTTGGCGCGCCCTCCTTGGCCGGCCGCCCCCTCCCCCTTGGCTCCTTTATATACGGAGGCAGGGGGCACCCTAGGACACACAAGTTGATCCTTGAGATCGTTCCTTAGCCGTGTGCGGTGCCCCCTGCCACCATATTCCACCTCGATCATATTGTAGCGGTGCTTAGGTGAAGCCCTGCGATGGTAGAACATCAAGATCGTCACCACGCCGTCGTGCTAACGGAACTCCTCCCCGACACTTTGCTGGATCGGAGCCCGGGGATTGTCATCGAGCTGTACGTGTGCTAAGAACTCGGAGGTGCCGGAGTAACGGTGCTTGGATCGGTCGGATCGGGAAGACGTACGACTACTTCCTCTATGTTGTGTCAACGCTTCCGCAGTCGTTCTGCGTGGGTACGTAGACAACACTCTCCCCTCTCGTTGCTATGCATCATCATGATCTTGCGTGTGCGTAGGAAAAATTTTGAAATTACTACGAAACCCAACACCTTTATATGGGTGTGATGCTTCTCTTGTATTAACTTCTTTTCTTCTTCCAGCTTCAATATCACCTTATCTTTTCTTTCAATCTCTGTGTTGCTCTGGTCATACATATCCCAAATCTTGCGCAATGCATTCTGCATTGGTTCTGGCCATTCTGCATCAATCCACTGCACCAGACCACAGTTGTCGCCGTCCTGGATTAAATTTTTTGCAAAATGAGTAAAGACTAAGTACAATTGAACAGGAAGTGAGCACTTAAATGTTCTAATTATCAAATGCTGAATTTGAATGGATTTTTGTAACAAGTTGTACACTTTGTTCTTAAATACCAAACAGCACATACATACGAATAGCACATACACTCTGTTCTTAAATTAGACCTAAATTACACCTAGTAGACAATTGTTCAATGGCATAGAAAGGATCAGCATGAACCTCATTACCACATCCGTAAAACCTACGGCCAGTGTTCACGCCTTGGAATACAACACCCCTATGCACCGGCAAATTGTGACTGCACATCGGTCCTTCGGCAACAATGCCACACCACTCTGGGTCAACAATGGTATGTGGAACCTAGAAGGGTTCACATAGAGTACATCCTCAAATCCCATATCAAATGGGTCAAAACTAACCTCAAATGGAGTACAAATCGAAGAAAACCTAACCCTAATTGAGAAAGACGATGAACTCACATAGGATTCGTCCGCGTGCGAGATGAAAAGGGGGGAAACAGACTCCTCGCTGCTGGTTTCGCCATCCTTCCAGGAGACCATGGCTGCGGCGGTCGGCCGCGGGGGCGCGGGCGGTCGGCAGCGGGGGCGCGGGCGGTCGGCGGCGGGGGGACGGGCGGTCGGCGGCGGGGGGACGTGCGGCGGCGACAGAGACCTGTGAAAGAGTGAGAAAGCGAATGGACGAATGGGTTGGGCTCGAGCAGCTGGTTAGGTTTAGACCGACGCTGTCTAACGGCGCGTCACGGCCGCCGTCTCGCCCTGGCCACGTGGCACTGTCACGACCGGTTTTCCAATAAAAATATTTATTGAGAAACCAATCTTTTGAGTCCAGTATGAGAGAAATTCTCCTCACTGGTAGACAATTTCTTGATACAATAAGCCAGTAGCATAAAATATATTACAGGGTTGAACTACGGTTGCTCAACCAAATTATTACAAGCACGCCAATAATTATACATAATGGCGGACCTGACACAGTGGTGTGGAGACATACTACTGACTCGAGGATAGGGCGGTGGTGGAAAAACACAGCGGGGAGAGAAATACAAGACTCTAAGTCTATCATCTCATCGAGCGTCGAGGTGAGGCTCGATGAATTTATTTGGTAGCGGAAGCGGATATAAAACAGTGATCAAATCCAGGGTCGCACGAGACTGACTGGGACTCCTCTAAGTGTCGGACTCGCTATCGAACTCTTCATCCAGGAAATCGCCTTCGTCAGCATCTGGCCAAATCAACAAGCCAGTGAGTTCTTTGAAAGTACTCGCAAGACAGTTCGGACGTAAGATATAACAAATGCATGCATGGATGCGACATGAATAAATTCACCAATGTACATTCAAAATTATCATAACAAGGTAAGTAAAAGGGAAACAGCGGTAGTCCGCCTGAAATCCCAACAGAACATAAATAATTTCTGATCGGGTGTCTGAAGCGACGCCTCGAAAGGTGAACAAATAAATATAAAGAAAAAGATGCCACAGTCGGGCGTCTTAGCGACACCACATAAAGGGCTTAAAAAGAAATACCTCAGTCGGACGTCGGGGCGACGTCACAGAAAGGGCTTGAAAAGAAATGCCACAGTCGGATGTCGGGGCGACATCACAGAAAGAGCTTGAAAAGAAATGCCACAGTCGGACGTAGGGGCGACATCATAGAAAGGGCTTGAAAAGAAATGCCACAGTCGGACGTCGGGGCGACATCACAGAAAGGGCTTGAAAAGAAAAGCCACAGTCGGACGTCGGGGCGACATCACAGAAAGGGCTTTTATGGACAGATAAATAATAATCATAATAAACTTTTAATTCATAAGAATAAATGGGTTAGTCCATCCACAGGAATATCATTTAACCGGAATTAGCACTCATGCGAAACACCGGAGTCTCTGTCATCAACACTGTCATTGTTAGGACAAGATAATGCGAATTTGGACATGGAATAGATGATTTGGAGGGATATATGACTCTGCAGAGTTTGTACAAAATTATTCCCACAGCCAACGGATTTCCGTAGTCACGAAGGACTAGTTCCGTTTACGGTATTTCGGAAGAAAACACAGCTAACCAGTACACACCCATCCTTACCTCTCGATGCTAGGAATCACCCTAGACATCGTCCAAGAAAAACTTTTGAGACGGAGAGATCACAATCTCGAATAGCATGGGATCAAATTTGTATACGCGCGCTCTAAGGGGTGCCCCCCTCTCGGTCCCAACCGGAAACACCCATGCCCCCTGACCGGATGACTGGCTTTAATCCAGGGCCATGGAACCATCATCACGGCCTCTCCTTTTGGTGTGTACCAGAAAAGCGGTTTGCAACTTACTAAACCATATTCCTTGCGGAAAACATGTGGTAGTACAGGGAAGAAAATGAGAGGAACTGGACCGACACGGTTTGACACTGAAGTCACATAGTCCGGCATGAGACTGGCATGATACAACACTGCCATCTCACCCATCCTCATGCCAACCCATGGCCATTCATACTCACATCCATCCACTTATGGATCATCGAACTCACTTACCTCATTATCGCATAGAATGACATTCATCAATATGCTTATCAACATGCCATGAAACTAACTAAATGCAAAACATGCCAAGACACTCGTCATATCAAAAGTTCAAACATGCTTGCCTGGTTCGGAGTAGTCGGAGCCTAGCTCGGTGAAGTTCGCGGCTCCGTCACCTCCTTCAGTATCTACGGTATAAAGAAAATATATGCGCTATCGTAAATACCAAGGAGTGCACAGAAAGTACTTCAAATAATTTTCAAATAAATCTGATAAAAAACTAGACAAAATTTTAAAGAGAACAGAAGAAGAATCAATCAAAAATACTTTTCTGTTTAAAAGTTATAAGGGTTTTTGTCCAGGGACTCATCTGTAATGAAACAGAAGATTTCCAGGGGCTAGCTTATAAAAACAGAAAGCGCTTCGGTAGCGACTACGCCAGCCCGGAGGAAAGACGTATTTGCCCGAAGGCGCTTCCAGAAAACGGTTCGATAAAAAGGGCAGAGAGGCTGACGGTGGGGTCCCACTCGTCAGGTTCAAATGTTCAAACGGGGCGGCAGAGTTTGCCGGTGCCCGAGTGCCGCGGTGGTCGCCGGCAGCGATCCACGGCGAGGCAGAGAGATCGGAGGGTACCTCCATGCTCAAGGCACCCTTCCGCGTCGGTTGATGGTGGTGGAGGCGGTCGGCGGGCACCACGTCGACGGCGAGCTTTGCTCCGGCGGACGGCGGCTCGGGTGGTCGAGGGGCTCGTCGGAGAGTGCTGCAAGGGTTAAATTGAAGAGGGGGTTATGCTCCTGGTAGCTAGAGAGGGTAACGAACGGGGTTTGAGCGCCGGAGACGGCCTCACCGGAGCGAATCGAGGTGGCGGCCGAGGCGGATCGGGGCGGCCGGAGTTGAGGGGGAAGACCTCCTCGGGGTCCCCCTAGTGGCCTGGCGTGGCGTTGGTGAGGTGTGGGGATGAGGCGTGCACGAGGTTGAGCTCGGGGGCCCTTTTTTATAGGCGGCCCGAGGCGGTTGCCGTGAACGGGGTCTCTGGCGAGCGATTACGGCGGCGCAGTGCTCGGTCGGGGGTGATTAGGGAGTCGAGCGCCGTCGTGGGAGTCTACTGGGTCCGTTTTGGTGCTAATCGAGTTGGAGATCGATGCTTAGGAGGGAGTTCGACAGAACGGGGTGGCGCGGGCCCGTCGGCGGCAGGGAGCGCGTCCTGTGCTTGTCGGTCGCGGTGGCGGTGCACGGGCGTGCGCTGGCGTGCATGAGGCCACGCGGAGAGCCAGGGAGCGATGGGCGGCGCGGAACGGCGTTGAGCCGCCGTTCTTGCCCCCTGACGGCTGTAACGGGGTCTCGGCCGCCGCAAGACACGCCGGCGCGGGCGGCCAGGGGCGCCACCGACGCCGGGAAGACGCCAAGCGCGCGTGCGGGGGTGCTGGCCAGGGAGAAAGAGCCGCGTGCAACGCGCCAAGTGCACTGTGGCCGCGTGACTGAAACTCTGTCGAAGATCAACACTAAACTCTGAATGTTTCTAAATTTTGAACAGCAGCAGTGCTTGCAAGGTGTTCGACAGAATGAAATTGGCCTCTGGTGATTTTTCCTTGAGCTGATACTTGGTGGAGTGGCTTCTCATTGCTCAAATAGGTTGCCTGAATTTTGGTGGAATTTTTGGGGGAGTGTAGATATGAATTTCATCAAATTTGGCAAATCTGGTCCAAACTTGCAGAGACTGAATTTTGAAAAATTTGAAAAGAGAAGGAGTGGATCAAGATGGTTCTGAGTTGTGGGTACAAAGGACTATCCAGGGGAGTTGGTGAGAGGTCAAAACTCAAATGAAAAAGAGTACTTGCTTTGAAAAACACTAAGGCTCCAAATAATTTTCAGAATTGATTTGAGAGGGAAAATAATTAGAATAAAAATCCAAAACTTGTTTGGATTAGTTGGGACAGAGAACTTGGGTTGATCACAAGGTGTAGGGGAGGTTTTGGAGAGGTTTTATCACATGGGCAAGAATGCCAAGTCAAGGAGGGTTCCAAGATATGGAAATCCCAAATTTTCATAGAGTTTTATTTTAAAAGAAAAATAATTTAAACTCCCAAAAATAAATTTTGAGAGGGAACCAACAGAGAAGAAGTGTCAAAAGATCAACCACCAAAGTTTGAAAAAATATCCTTGCCAAGGCAAAGGAAGTTTTT
This sequence comes from Triticum dicoccoides, assembly GCF_002162155.2. NCBI lineage: Eukaryota > Viridiplantae > Streptophyta > Magnoliopsida > Poales > Poaceae > Triticum > Triticum dicoccoides. The sequence continues at coordinate 17,328,439 of NC_041390.1, forward strand.
AAGTGGAAGGTTCTTCTGAAAAAGAAAAATTTTAAGACAAGGCCTTTCCTCAAAAACCACAAAATTTTTGATAAAAACCAAATAAAAATTTTAGAGTGTCACAACACCTACCCCCTTAGGAAAAATCTCGTCCCCGAGATTTCAGCTGATCCTTAAATAGGTGTGGATGCTCAGTCCGAAGAAAATCCTCGCTTTCCCAAGTTGCTTCACTGTCGGTGTGATTGCTCCACTGGACTTTGAAAAACTTGATGGTCTTCTGTCGGGTCCTCCTTTCAGATTCCTCTAACATTCTTACGGGATGTTCTCGATAAGTGAGGTCTGGCTGCACATCAATGTTTTCATGGGATACTTGTTTCTCTGGGTTGCGTACGTACTTCCTCAATTGCGAGACATGGAACACGTCGTGGACATCGGATAATTCCTCGGGTAAGTCTAGCTGGTAGGCTACAGTGCCTCTTCGTGCCACTATGCAAAATGGTCCAATGAATCTTGGTGCTAACTTCCCTTTTATCCTGAATCGTTGCAATCCTCTCATAGGGGATACTCTCAGGTATACGAACTCACCAGGTTCGAAGCTGACCCTACGATGTTTCTGATCATAATAACTCTTCTGTCGACTTTGAGCGGTCTTAAGTCGGTCTCTGATTAGCTTGACCTTTTCCTCGGCTTCTCTGAGCATGTCTGGTCCGAAGATGCGGCTGTCTCCGGTCTCTGACCAATTTAACGGGGTACGACACCTTCGTCCGTATAAGGCCTCAAATGGTGCCATTTGTAGGCTGGCCTGGTAGCTATTGTTATATGCGAACTCGGCGTATGGCAGGCTTTCTTCCCAACTGGTTCCATATGTGAGGACACATGCTCTCAGCATGTCTTCTAAAATCTGGTTTACGCGTTCTGTTTGTCCATCAGTCTGTGGATGGTATGCGGTACTGAAGGCTAGTTGGGTTCCCAGAGCCTGTTGTAAATGCTCCCAAAATCTTGAGACGAACTGAGTGCCTCTGTCGGATATTATAGTCTTCGGGACACCGTGCAGACAAACTATGCGGGAAAGATAAATCCTGGCAAGCCTCTGAGTGGTGTAGGTTGTCTTCACTGGAATAAAGTGTGCCACTTTGGTCAACCTGTCAGTGATGACCCATATGGCATCATTCCCGTGTCGTGACCGAGGTAGTCCGACAATAAAATCCATCCCTATTTCATCCCATTTCCACTCAGGTATTTTGTTAGGTTGCAGTAGTCCGGCTGGTCTCTGATGTTCAGCTTTTATGCGTTGACATGAGTCGCAACATGCAATGAAGGCGCCTATGTCCCTCTTCATACCGTGCCACCAAAATCTTTCCTGAATATCCTTATACATTTTGGTTCCTCCAGGGTGGATCGAATATGGAGTGGTGTGTGCTTCAGCTAAAACTTGCTGTTTAAGGTCTTCTATGTTTGGCACGCATAGCCTTTCTCCGTACCATAATATTCCTTCATTGTCTATGACGAATTCCGAGGCTTTGCCCATACTCAACTTTCTTTTAATTCCTTCAATGCTGGGGTGACCGGGCTGAGCTTCTTTAATTTTCTTCACAAGGTTGGGTTGTATTACCAAGTTTGATATGGTGCCTTCTGCTACCATTATCAAGTTGAGCTTGGCAAATTCTTGATGGAATTCGGCCCTCAAGCTGTGCAGATAGTTCCCGTCGGAGCTGGGGTTCCGACTCAGGGCATCGGCCACTACATTTGCTTTCCCTGGATGGTAATGGATCCCAACATCATAATACTTTACCAATTCCAACCAGCATCGTTGCCGTAAATTTAGTTCTGGCTGCGTGAAAATATATTTGAGACTTTTGTGGTCCGTATATATTTCACATCGATTCCCAAGTAAGAAATGCCTCCATTCCTTGAGTGCATGAATAACTGCTGCCATTTCTAAGTCATGAGTGGGATAATTTTCCTCATGCTTGCGAAGTTGCCTTGAAGCGTAGGCGACAACCTTGCCTTCTTGCATCAACACGCATCTGAGACCCTTTCTGGACGCGTCACAATATACTTCAAAATTCTTGTGTATGTCGGGTACAATTAATACCGGTGCTGTTGTTAATTTTCGCTTTAGCTCTCGGAAACTTTTCTCGCAGGCTTCTGTCCACTCAAACTTCTTATCTTTCTTGAGCAACTGTGTCATAGGCTTGGCTATGGTGGAAAATCCTTCAATAAATCTGCGGTAATAACCTGCCATTCCCAAGAAACTCCGTATGTCTGTTACGCTGGCTGGTGATTTCCAGTCAAGTACGGCCTTAACTTTCTCTGGGTCCACTGCGATACCGTCTTGAGTCAGCACGTGGCCTAGAAAACCTACTTGTCTTAGCCAAAATTCGCACTTGCTGAACTTGGCATACAATTGGTGTTTTCTTAGCTCTCCTAGCACAATCCTGAGATGTTCTGCGTGCTCTTCTGGTGTCTTGGAGTATACCAGAATATCGTCGATGAATACCACGACGAACTTGTCCATAAACTTCATAAATACTTTGTTCATGAGGTGAACAAAATATGCTGGGGCGTTAGTTAATCCAAATGGCATCACTGTGAACTCGTACAGTCCATATCTGGAGGTGAAGGCTGTTTTGGGGATATCTTCCGTTCGCACCTTCAATTGATGGTATCCTAACCTTAAGTCAATTTTTGAGAATACCTTGGCCTGAGCGAGCTGATCAAATAAATCATTTATTCTTGGCATCGGGTATCTGTTTTTGACTGTGACCATGTTAAGTGCTCGATAGTCAATACACAATCTTAGTATTCCATCCTTCTTTTTGGCGAATAAAATTGGTGACCCCCAAGGTGAGGAGCTGGCTCGAATGTATCCTTTTTCCAGTAATTCCTTTATTTGCTCTTCAACTCGACCAACTCGGATGGTGCCATTCTGTATGGTTTCTTGTATATGGGGGCGGTTCCTGGCGCTAGCTCAATGCGGAATTCTATTTCTCGGTCTGGCGGCATGCCTGGCAGCTCTTCAGGGAATACATCTGGAAATTCACACACTACTGGAACCTTGTTCAGCTCAGAAACGTCCACCTTATTTAGTCTCGGTTGCCGGGGTCTTTTTCCTTCCTTGGCTGATACTCTTATTGTCTTCCCTTGGTGGTGTGTGAGAATCACGGTCCTGTTGAAACAGTCGATGAAACCTTTATTGGTGGTTAGCCAATCCATCCCTAGGATGACATCCAGTCCTTTGTTTTCCAATACAATAAGATTTGTGTGAAACTCCAATCCTTCGAACTCAATGACCACATTCTGACAGTAATTCTGAGAAACTTGCTGAATCCCAGGGGACTTGATGATCATGGATTTCTCCAAAGGAAGTATCGAAAACTTATTTTGCAAAGCAAAACTTTTCGAAATGAAAGAGTGAGAAGCTCCAGAATCAAACAAAACCATTGCAGGTATTGTGTTGACAGGAAATGTACCGAGTACGATATCCGGAGCATTTTGTGCCTCCTCTTTGGTTACGTGGTTCAAATGACCCTTCCTGTGGTTATTGTTGGGATTGAAATTGTTTCGCTTGGGTGCTGAATTATTGCCGCCGTTGTTTGGCTTTGGGGTTGAACTCCTTGGCTTGGGGCACTGTTTGGCATAGTGCCCTTCTTCTCCACAAGCGTAACAAGTAACGCCGGGGCGATAGGTGAATTCCTTGTCCCTTGCATGAAAATTCTTGATTGGGCGTGAGGCATTGGATGAGAATTTGTGTGTCCCACCCTTTTGAAAATCTGTCTTGCTTCGGTGATTGCGAGCGTGATTAGTCTGGTCCCTTTTTCGCTTGCGGATATCTTCCAGACTACGTCTCTCATTTTCCAGAGTAATGGCTTTGTCCACCAGTGTTTTAAAATCAGGAAAAGTGTGCACGACCAGTTGGCATTTAAGTGCGGGCGCCAGACCGTCAAGGAATTTCTCCATCTTCTTGATTTCAGTCATACGTTCCTCATTGGCGTAGCGGGATAATAGGGTAAATTGACCGTTGTAATCTGACACTGTCATATTCCTTTGTTTGAGGTCATCGAATTCTCTCTTCTTGATTTTCATAATACTCTTAGGAATATGTGCACCACGGAAACCTTCCTTGAAATCATCCCAGGTTATGTTATTTTCGTTGGGATGCATGTGCAGAAAATTCTCCCACCACGATGCGGCTGCTCCTGTGAGATAGTGTGGAGCATATAGTACTTTCTTGAGATCTGAACATTTTGCAATAATTAATTTCCTCTCCATATCTCGAAGCCAGTCCTCGGCTTCAAGAGGCTTGTCAGTGTGAGAAAATGTTTGAGGACGTGTCTTCTGTAGTTCAGATAACTTGGAATGTTGTTGATACTGTCCATGGTGATTTCCCATGTTGATGACTTGGTTCATCATCTCCCGATGTTGTTGCTGACTCTGCTCATAAAGGCGGCACATTTGTGAAAGTGCCGATTCACTGCCCTATTGGCTTGACTGTCCCTGGGTGAACTCGTTGTTGGGTTGTGTATCATAATTTTCCTCTGGTGGAGTTGGCATGGAGCGTGTCCAAGGACGAGACATTTTTTTTTACTCTGGGGACATATTTTTTTGTAAAACTCATAAGAAAGCGGAAAGAGTCGCAAAACAAACCATAAATGCATAAAGCTGGCAGATAGAATTAAATAACTCGGCTTACTTAAGAAAAACAAATTGACTTGCGCACGGAGAAGGACTGCTCATTACATATCTTACACGCGGGCGGTAATTATACAATACATCACTTAGGATATGCGTACATAATCCTGACATGTTATTTAGGCTAGTGCACTTCTCCAGATCCTACATGATGCGCAAACAGGCTACTTCTCACAACCTATGTACATATCTTACAAAGAGGTACAATACACGGCAGCTAAGCGTACTCAGGCGGAGATGTTGACGACCTCCTTTGCCCTGCCGAGGGCGAGGCGTAGTGAGGTTGGGGACTCGACTTCCTCCTTGCTAATGGGCTCCATACGTGTAGTGTTGCGCAGAGCGGACGGAGCGGTTGCCAGGGGCGGAGCAACACGTACAGGAGTGGGCGCGAAGGTTGGTGCAGTGCGCGCTAGAGTGGGCGCAATGACTTGGTTGAATTCTTCGGTAGAAGGCAGGCGACGAGCAGGCGTAAAAGATGCTGATGACGAGACAAAAGTCAGTGGCGGTGCGATTGGTAGGAGCTCCCTCCTGTTGGAGGCACAGCCATGGACTGAGTCCATGCAGGTAGCTACGAAGTCGTCCACCAGGTTGTCGAAGGCTGCCTCCAGGGCCCGGAGATACTCAATGAGCATCTCAAAAGCCTCGTCTCGTTCTCCTCTGGGGCAGGAGTATGTGTAGTGACAGGTGTAAGGCACATGGCACGGAAGATAACGGTAACGACGAGTCTTCATCACGGGAAGGACATCCCTGAGACGAGCTATCGCCTCGCGGGCTGCCATCTGCATAGCATGCCTCTCCGTAGGCATTGCTCTTCCCACGAACCGGAAGCGGCGTAACTCACCACGCCCTCCCTTGAACTGCACCGCGGCCTGGTGCATGGTCAGACTGTCGTTGACTCGGTGCTGGCAGAGTGTGAAGACTGGGCGCACGGATGGCCCCATCGCAACCTGAACGATGAAAGAAAGAAGTTTGACGAACCCATCGGGCACGTTGGCGAAGGTCTGAGACTCGCAGCTGTTGTCGGCCATCTACAAAAGTAGGCAAAAATTCTGCATGGTCAGATCATAAATTTATGCTGACTGACAGAAAATGACTACAATTGCAAAAATATAAATTAGCTCTATCATGGTAATAACCAATTAGCGATCGCACCTAATGGCTTCCTACAGTCAGCCTGGCTCTGGTACCAAGCTTGTCACGACCGGTTTTCCAATAAAAATATTTATTGAGAAACCAATCTTTTGAGTCCAGTATGAGAGAAATTCTCCTCACTGGTAGCCAATTTCTTGATACAATAAGCCAGTAGCATAAAATATATTACAGGGTTGAACTACGGTTGCTCAACCAAATTATTACAAGCATGCCAATAATTATACATAATGGCAGACATGACACAGTGGTGTGGAGACATACTACTGACTCGAGGATAGGGCGGTGGTGGAAAAATACAGCGGGGAGAGAAATACAAGACTCTAAGTCTATCATCTCATCGAGCGTCGAGGTGAGGCTCGATGAATTTATTTGGTAGCGGAAGCGGATATAAAACAGTGACCAAATCCAGGGTCGCACGAGACTGACTGGGACTCCTCTAAGTGTCGGACTCGCTATCGAACTCTTCATCCAGGAAATCGCCTTCGTCAGCATCTGGCCAAATTAACAAGCCAGTGAGTACTTTGAAAGTACTCGCAAGACAGTTCGGACGTAAGATATAACAAATGCATGCATGGATGCGACATTAATAAATTCACCAATGTACATTCAAAATTATCATAACAAGGTAAATAAAAGGGAAACAGCGGTAGTCCGCCTGAAATCCCAACAGAACATAAATAATTTCCGATCGGGTGTCTGAAGCGACGCCTCGAAAGGTGAACAAATAAATATAAAGAAAAAGATGCCACAGTCAGGCGTCTTAGCGACACCACATAAAGGGCTTAAAAAGAAATACCTCAGTCGGACGTCGGGGCGACGTCATAGAAAGGGCTTGAAAAGAAATGCCACAGTCGGACGTCGGGGCGACATCACAGAAAGAGCTTGAAAAGAAATGCCACAGTCGGACGTCGGGGCAACATCACAGAAAGGGCTTGAAAAGAAATGCCACAGTCGGACGTCGGGGCGACATCACAGAAAGGGCTTGAAAAGAAAAGCCATAGTCGGACGTCGGGGCGACATCACAGAAAGGGCTTTTATGGACAGATAAATAATAATCATAATAAACTTTTAATTCATAAGAATAAATGGGTTAGTCCATCCACAGGAATATCATTTAACCGGAATTAGCACTCATGCGAAACACCGGAGTCTCTGTCATCAACACTGTCATTGTTAGGACAAGATAATGCGAATTTGGACATGGAATAGATGATTTGGAGGGATATATGACTCTGCAGAGTTTGTACAAAATTATTCCCACAGCCAACGGATTTCCGTAGTCACGAAGGACTAGTTCCGTTTACGGTATTTCGGAAGAAAACACAGCTAACCAGTACACACCCATCCTTACCTCTCGATGCTAGGAATCACCCTAGACATCGTCCAGAAAAACTTTTGAGACGGGGAGATCACAATCTCGAATAGCATGGGATCAAATTTGTATACGCGCGCTCTAAGGGGTGCCCCCCTCTCGGTCCCAACCGGAAACACCCATGCCCCCTGACCGGATGACTGGCTTTAATCCAGGGCCATGGAACCATCATCACGGCCTCTCCTTTTGGTGTGTACCAGAAAAGCGGTTTGCAACTTACTAAACCATATTCCTTGCGGAAAACATGTGGTAGTACAGGGAAGAAAATGAGAGGAACTGGACCGACACGGTTTGACACTGAAGTCACATAGTCCGGCATGAGACTGGCATGCTACAACACTGCCATCTCACCCATCCTCATGCCAACCCATGGCCATTCATACTCACATCCATCCACTTATGGATCATCGAACTCACTTACCTCATTATCGCATAGAATGACATTCATCGATATGCTTATCAACATGCCATGAAACTAACTAAATGCAAAACATGCCAAGACACTCGTCATATCAAAAGTTCAAACATGCTTGCCTGGTTCGGAGTAGTCGGAGCCTAGCTCGGTGAAGTTCGCGGCTCCGTCACCTCCTTCGGTATCTACGGTATAAAGAAAATATATGCGCTATCGTAAATACCAAGTAGTGCACAGAAAGTACTTCAAATAATTTTCAAATAAATCTGATAAAAAACTAGACAAAATTTTAAAGAGAACAGAAGAAGAATCAATCAAAAATACTTTTCTGTTTAAAAGTTATAAGGGTTTTTGTCCAGGGACTCATCTGTAATGAAACAGAAGATTTCCAGGGGCTAGCTTATAAAAACAGAAAGCGCTTCGGTAGCGACTATGCCAGCCCAGAGGAAAGACGTATTTGCCCGAAGGCGCTTCCAGAAAACGGTTTGATAAAAAGGGCAGAGAGGCTGACGGTGGGGTCCCACTCGTCAGGTTCAAATGTTCAAACGGGGCGGCAGAGTTTGCCGGTGCCCGAGTGCCGCGGTGGTCGCCGGCGGCGATCCACGGCGAGGCAGAGAGATCGGAGGGTACCTCCGTGCTCAGGGCACCCTTCCGCGTCGGTTGATGGTGGTGGAGGCGGTCGGCGGGCACCACGTGGACGGCGAGCTTTGCTCCGGCGGACGGCGGCTCGGGTGGTCGAGGGGCTCGTCGGAGAGGGCTGCAAGGGTTAAATTGAAGAGGGGGTTATGCTCCTGGTAGCTAGAGAGGGTAACGAACGGGGTTTGGGCGCCGGAGACGGCCTCACCGAAGCGAATCGAGGTGGCGGCCGAGGCGGATCGGGGCGGCCGGAGTTGAGGGGGAAGACCTCCTCGGGGTCCCCCTAGTGGCCTGGCGTGGCGTTGGTGAGGTGTGGGGATGAGGCGTGCACGAGGTTGAGCTCAGGGGCCCTTTTTTATAGGCGGCCCGAGGCGGTTGCCGTGAACGGGGTCTCCGGCGAGCGATTACGGCGGCGCAGTGCTCGGTTGGGGGTGATTAGGGAGTCGAGCGCCGTCGTGGGAGTCTACTGGGTCCGTTTTGGTGCTAATCGAGCTGGAGATCGATGCTTAGGAGGGAGTTCGACAGAACGGGGCGGCGCGGGCCTGTCGGCGGCAGGGAGCGCGTCCTGTGCTTGCCGGTCGCGGTGGCGGTGCACGGGCGTGCGCTGGCGTGCATGAGGCCACGCGGAGAGCCAGGGAGCGATGGGCGGCGCGGAACGGCGTTGAGCCGCCGTTCTTGCCCCCTGACGGCTGTAACGGGGTCTCGGCCGCCGCAAGACACGCCAGCGCGGGCGGCCAGGGGCGCCACCGACGCCGGGAAGACGCCAAGCGCGCGTGCGGGGGTGCTGGCCAGGGAGAAAGAGCCGCGTGCAACGCGCCAAGTGCACTGTGGCCGCGTGACTGAAACTCTGTCGAAGATCAACACTAAACTCTGAATGTTTCTGAATTTTGAACAGCAGCAGTGCTTGCAAGGTGTTCGACAGAATGAAATTGGCCTCTGGTGATTTTTCCTTGAGCTGATACTTGGTGGAGTGGCTTCTCATTGCTCAAATAGGTTGCCTGAATTTTGGTGGAATTTTTGGGGGAGTGTAGATATGAATTTCATCAAATTTGGCAAATCTGGTCCAAACTTGCAGAGACTGAATTTTGAAAAATTTGAAAAGAGAAGGAGTGGATCAAGATGGTTCTGAGTTGTGGGTACAAAGGACTATCCAGGGGAGTTGGTGAGAGGTCAAAACTCAAATGAAAAAGAGTACTTGCTTTGAAAAACACTAAGGCTCCAAATAATTTTCAGAATTGATTTGAGAGGGAAAATAATTAGAATAAAAATCCAAAACTTGTTTGGATTAGTTGGGACAGAGAACTTGGGTTGATCACAAGGTGTAGGGGAGGTTTTGGAGAGGTTTTATCACATGGGCAAGAAAGCCAAGTCAAGGAGGGTTCCAAGATATGGAAATCCCAAATTTTCATAGAGTTTTATTTTAAAAGAAAAATAATTTAAACTCCCAAAAATAAATTTTGAGAGGGAACCAACAGAGAAGAAGTTTTCAAAAGATCAACCACCAAAGTTTGTAAAAAAAATCCTTGCCAAGGCAAAGGAAGTTTTTAAGTGGAAGGTTTTTCTGAAAAAGAAAAATTTTAAGACAAGGCCTTTCCTCAAAAACCACAAAATTTTTGATAAAAACCAAATAAAAATTTTAGAGTGTCACAGGCACCTGACAAAGGGACCCACCCGTCAGAAATGCACTCAAACGCTCTAAATTACGGTATCAGCGTTTTCTGAAAACTGTCACCCCAATGTTGGTGGTTTTTTGAAAAAAAAACTGAATGCTGGCAGTTTTCTGAATTAGGGTCCTCAATTGTAGTGGTTTTTTGCAATTTACTCTATCTCAGGAGATAGGATGAGGGTGCCAAATCAAAAGCTACTCCCTCCTTCCATCTATGTAGGGCCTAATGCATTTTTCGAGGCTAACTGTGATCAAATATTAGAGCAATAATATATGACATGCAACTTACATAAAGCATGGATTGGCAATGCAGCCTCCTCGGGAGGGCGTCTCATTCTCCTTAACTCCTCTTTAACTAGCATTGTGTACTTCTACATGTCCATGTTCCTACTAGCTAAGGGAGTGATTAGTAAACTGGATAAACATCGCAAGCGCTTTTTCTGGCAAGAACATGATGGACGCAAGCGGTATCACCTGGTCAAATGGTCCAGAATTTGTCGATCGAAAGAGAAGGGGGGCCTAGGGGTGAAAGATTTACGTAAACAGAATATAAGTCTGCTCACCAAGTGGTGGTGGAAGTTAGAGACCCGGAATGGGCTTTGGCAGGAGGTGATCTGGGCAAAATATTTCAAAAAGGATACGGTGGCATCCATTAAGACCAGATTTGGGGACTCTCACATCTGGAAAGCTATCATGAAAGTTAAGGAGCACTATATGATTGGCAGAAAAGTAATCTTGAACTCTGGCAATCTTGCCGGATTGTGGTTGGATCCTTTTGGCGATGAGCAACCGCTATATGTCCAGTTTCCTGTTCTGTTCAGCATATGTGATAATCAAGAGATAACGGTGGCTAAGTTCAGGGAGAATGTGGAGGTGAACTTCTTTAGAAGAAGTCTCAACCCCACACTTCTCGAACAATGGAGGGATGTGCGAGATAAGGTGCGGGGCTGTAACACCCCGGATGTAACTTTCCCAATTTGTACTCCAACTCTTGCCGTTTCCGGCATTAAGTTATATTTATTATCTCGGGTTCGGGTTTTCTCTCCGTGTGTTATTGTCATTGTCATGTATCTCATATCATGTCATCATATGCATTGCATTTGCATACGTGTTCGTCTCATGCATTCGAGCATTTTCCCCGTTGTCCGTTTTGCTTTCCGGCGCTTCGTTCTCCTCCGGTGGTCATTTCAAGCTTTCTTTTGTGTGTGGGGATTAAACATTTCCGGATTGGACCGAGACTTGCCAAGCGGCCTTGGTTTACTACCGGTAGACCGCCTGTCATGTTTCGTACCATTTGGACTTCGTTTGATACTCCAACGGTTAACCGAGGGACCGAAAAGGCCTCGTGTGTGTTGCAGCCAAACACCCCTCCAAGTTGGCCCAAAACCCACCTAACTCTACTCCATCATTTAGAGCGTTCGATCACGATCGCGTGGCCGAAAACCGCACCTCATTTGGACTCTCCTAGCTCCCTCTATGCCTATAAATAGATCCCTCCACGAAATCCCGGGTCATTCGCACCCTAACCCTAGCCCTTTCGTCATCCGCGCGCCGGACGTGTCCGCCGGCGCCGGACATAGTCACCGCAGCCAGCCACCGGGCGCCAAGTGGCAGCCCCTCGCCCCCACGCCGCGCGGCCCGCCGGAGCCCGCTTCGAGCCCCCGGAGCCCGCTCCCTCGCCCCGCCTCCTCGCGCCCGAGGCGCCGCCCGGCCCCGCCCGGCCGGCGCGCGCCGCCGCCTCCGCCGCTCCGCCGCCGCACCATCGCCGCGCCGCCTCGCCCGCCGCGCTGCCTCGCCGTGCTCCGCCGCCGCCGCCGCCCTCCGCCGTCCTCCTCGTCTTCTCGCCGAGTCCGGCTGGCGTGCCTCCCCTCGCCAAGTCCGGCGACGAACTCCGGCAAGAACCCCGGCGATCCTCGTAAAGCGTGCAGATCTCAGATCCGGATTTGTCTCGGGTTGACTTTTTGCCCGGAACCCTAATCCAAGTGCTCATGTTCATAGCCCCGTAACTTTGCATCCGTAGCTCCGATTCATGCATATAGCATATCAAAATGTTCATCTCAGAGAGTACATCATTTCATTCCATTGCATCATTTTCATTTGAGTTCATCTTGATGCCCGAAATGCTGTTAGAAGAGGGCTACTTGAGTTAATTGTCAGATCTGCTACTCCGTTTAGCACTTTTGTCATTTTTGCCATGATTATTGTGTGCATGATATGCCCGTGAGTTCTACATATATTTTGTTAAGGGTTTTGTCATCTTTCCAGAGGTGCAACCCATGTATTTTTGTGATGTGTGTGGTGGCTTGTGCAAGCTTGCAAAGTGGTGCACTTGCTAAGTCTGTTTTCAGGGACTTAGTAATTTCACTAAGTCCTGGAGCTGTTTATCTCATGATGCCATATGTTCTTATTATTTCCTAGTGATCCGTGCCTCTTTTGAGGATGATCAGTAAGGGAGTTTTGTTAATATTGTAGTGCTCTATCCATCCATGTCTTTGTTTGCAATTATGGAGCACCCTAGCTTGAGTCAATCGAGCTCTACTTTTGCTACTTTGTGAATCTGGGCAGATTGTCAACTTGTTTGCAATTTTGCCGGTGATGTTGTAGTTGATCCGTGCATGCTATGCTATTGTTCTTGTCATGTCTAGCTTGCATTTTGTGCCTTCTTTATGGGTGTATGCTTGTCTTGCCATGAATTGCACCATGGTGAGTGCATCGAGCTCGTAAACATGCCTACTTGAGTTATATTTCAGATTGTGTCAGTTTTCACTAAGTCTGAAAACTGATTATGTTTTTGCTATGTTCACATGCTTGCAATTGTATTTTCTGATCCCTTTTGGCTCAAGGTCACTAAGGGACTTTTGTTAAGCTCTTTGAGTAGCTCCATGCCATGCTTTACTTTGCCATGATCAGGACCTGTAGCATGTAGTTTTGTTGCTCCGAAGAGGGCTACCTGATCTGAAATTCCAGACAAGTGTTAATTTCACTAAGTCTGAGATATGTTTGCCATATGCGTTTTTGCCATGCTTGTTTGAACCTGTTAATGGATGATTTGGCCATAGCTCAGTGCTAGACTTTTGTTAAGCATCTTGTGTGCATCCCTGCCATGTATTTTGTTGTCATGTTTGGGTGCTGTAGCATGTTCATTTCATTGCATTTAGAGGCCTACTTGCTGTAAATGGCAGACCGGTGTCATTTTTGAATCGCTTGCCATTTCCAAACCGTAACTCCGATTCCGGCGTTCTTTATATAGTTTTCAAGCGATTTCATCTCATCTTTCCAGTGGAACACTTGGGTTTCCAAGTTGAGGCCAGGTTCATGCATTTCCTGTCATATCTTGCATTTTTGCATCTCGCATTGCATCCTGCATAGCATATCATCATTTCATAATATTGCCAGGTCTTGCACGTGGTTGATTGTATCCTTGTTGCTTGTTTGTATTGTTTGGGTAGAGCCGGGAGATGAGTTTGCTAACGAGGAGCCCGTTGAGTTTGCTTTCGAGGATCCAGTCAACTCTGACAACTGTGCAGGCAAGATGATCATACCCTCGAAATCAATACTATCTTTGCTATGCTAGTTTTGCTCGCTCTTTTGCTATGCCAATGCTACGATGCCTACCACTTGCTTGCAAGCCTCCCAAATTGCCATGTCAAACCTCTAACCCACCATTGTCCTAGCAAACCGTTGATTGGCTATGTTACCGCTTTGCTCAGCCCCTCTTATAGCGTTGCTAGTTGCAGGTGAAGATTGGAGGCCGTTCCTCATTGGAACATTTATTTACTTGTTGGGATATCATTATATTATCTTGTTATCTTAATGCATCTATACAGTTGGTAAAGGGTGGAAGGCTCGGCCTCTCGCCTAGTGTTTTGTTCCACTCTTGCCGCCCTAGTTTCCGTCATATCGGTGTTATGTTCCCGGATTTTGCGTTCCTTGGGCGGTTGGGTTATAATGGGAACCCCTTGATAGTTCGCCTTGATTAAAGCTTTTCCAGCAATGCCCAACCTTGGTCTTACCATTTGCCACCTAGCCTCTTTTTCCCTCGGGTTTCCGGAGCCCGCGGGTCATC
>NC_041390.1:17342866-17360152 GCF_002162155.2 Triticum dicoccoides
AGTGCTCCTCTGAGTGTTGGTCCAAACTAGAGTCCTGTGCAGCGCCCCCTCGGGGAAACTCGAGGTTTGGTTTTAGTTGTATGGAGCGCTCATCTGAGTGTGCCCTGAGAAAGAGATATGTGCAGCTCCTATCGGGATTTGTCGGCACATTCGGGCGGTGTTGCTGGTCTTGTTTTAACCTGTCGAAGTGTCTTGAGTTACCGAGATACCGAGTCTGATCGGAATGTCTTGGGAGGAGGTCTATTCCTTCGTTGACCGTGAGAGCTTGTCATGGGCTAAGTTGGGACTCCCCTGCAGGGATTGAACTTTCGAAAGCCGTGCCTGCGGTTATGGGCAGATGGGAATTTGTTAATGTCCGGTTGTAGATAACTTGAACCTTAACTTAACAAAAATGAATCAACTGAGTGTGTTACCGTGATGGCCTCTTCTCGGCGGAGTCCGAGAAGTGGACACGGTGTTGGAGTAATGTTTGCGCAGGTTGCTCTCTAGTTTCTCGCTCGCGCTTTGCCTCCTCTTCTCGCCCTCTTTTGCGAATAAGTTAGCCACCATACTTGCTAGTCGCTTGCTGCAGCTCCACTTATATTTACCTTGCCATACCTATAAGCTTAAATACTCTTGATCGCGAGGGTGCGAGATTGCTGAGTCCCTGTGGCTCACAGATTACTATTATACCAGATGCAGGGCCTGATGATTCCGCTCCAGGAGACGCGTATGAGCTCAAGTGGGAGTTCGACAAAGACTCTCAACGTTACTACGTTTCCTTTCCCGATGATCAGTAGTGGTGCCCAGTTGGGGTGATTGGGACCATGTCGCATGTTGGGTTCTCTTTTATTTTGGCGTCGTAGTCGGGCCATGAGTGTTTGGATGATGTAAGGTTATTTATGTACTTGATTGACGTGGCGAGTGTAAGCCAACTATGTTATCTCCCCTTTATTATTTATATTACATGGGATGTTGTGAAGATTGCCTAACTTGCGACATATGCCTTCAATGCGATGCGATTATGTCTCTAAGTAGTGCCTCGACACGTGGGAGCTATAGTCGCATCGAGGGTGTTACAGGGGCTGGCCCCTATCTAACGATCCAGATCAGGTTGTTTGGTCCATGGGGAAGAAGAAGAAATTTACCACAAAATCCGTTTATGAATACTTGGAGAGACCCCTAGCTGGATGCAACTTTAGATGGATTTGGAGAGAAAAAATTCCCCTAAAAAATCAGATTTTTTTGGCAATTGTTTCAGGATTCTGTCCTGACCAGGGATGTAATGTGCAGACGTGGGTGGCTGGGAAGGCCGGTGTGCGCCTTCTCTGACGGCAGAGAAACCTCTCAGCACCTCTTCTTTACCTGCCCTGTCACTAGAGTTATGTGGAGAACAGTGGGGTGTGTTTTGGGCACTGAGTGTTGCCCTAACAACTTGTGGCAATACTTCGCTTGGTGTCATTGTTACCTCCCTGATGGTGAGAGGTTTTACACGTTTGGCCTGGCTGCGTTATGTTGGGCGATGTGGAACTGTTGTAACAAAAGAATCTTCAAATTCAAGGATTTGAAGTCTCCTTTTGAGGTGATATAATCTGCTTGTGGATACATATCTTATTGGGCAGGTCTGCTGTCGGGTGAAGATCGGGAGGCGATGGACCGTGGATCGAAGATGCTGAGGATCAACGCCACAAACATGATGAGAATCTGTGCAACACCGAGAGATGCGACGCGGGGCGGGTGAAAGTTGAAGTTCAGGTGGCCAAGGGCGGGAGGCAGTGCTTCTTCTTCTCCGCATGTGCTTCTTTTGGCTCCTGTATCCCGGTCATGGCGCATGAAGTTGGCATTTTGGTGAAAGACTAGTTTGGTTATGTGAGTGGTTCATGCTCCTACGCGAGCTTTTGTGTGGGTGGCCTATCTGAATCAGGCTTGTAATGGCTGAACTTTTCTGGTCGTAGCTTCGTAGGTGTCACTGGGTTTTCGCCCCATGGTGGGCTGCCCGATGACGGGTGCCCATCGTGGGTTTCCCAGTGATGCGTTGAACCCGCTTCCCCTTTCTAGGTTTCCTGGATCTTTTGAACTGATGTTATTTCCATTATGAGAGTAATGGAAAGGGGTAATGCCCAGTTTAAAAAAGCATCACTCAGTCTTTGAGTTGTATCCATAGTCACAACCTGTAACGCATGGGCATTCTCCACAACGTGCATAAGGAATTCAACTTGGCCTCTCTCACCCCTGAAACCCGTGACACGGATGTTCTTCAGATGCGTGTATTCAGATGGCGGGACCTCTTGTCTGAAAGGTCCCTCATTTGCAAACCACATAGTAGCAATCCCATGAAACTGCAAAAAAAGTACATATACGATGGTATTCGAATTCAGCACAGAGAGAAACAATGCTGGAACGAAATACCATTCAAGATGCATGTAACATGGGGTATCTGGTTAATTACCATCTACATGCAGGTCGAAAATAATACTATGTGGCAAAATAGGAACCAGTTCGGGAATATTACTTACATGTACTTCCAGCCTTTCAATAAGCGGAGCAACCCTTAGAAACGAAACAATGTAGAGAATTTTATCATGATCTTCATAAGATATCATCAACATTATCTGCACATGCCTGAGCCGAGAAAACACGTGAGGACTATTTAATGTCCATCGGGTCTGAAAGATAAAAGTAGAGGTTATTATTACTACTACACAAATGAGTTGCACACGCTAAACCCTAACTTGAATATCGTCGGAATGAAATACCTCTAGATGTAGAATTAAAACATCCAGTATTAGATTTTGTACATCTGGAAGCCTGTCAAGGAGTGACGCGGCAGCATGCTGAAAAACTACACCGCGGAGCGAAATCTTTGCATTTTTCCAGTTTGGAAGCATGACGGAGGGCAATAGGTATGTATGTTCCATGGTACAAAAAGGTGGAGAGACTTGCAGCGTGGAACTCTATCTTGGTTATTTCCCACTAAATAACCTTCAAGTAGTGCAGGTGCGACAATTGCTGAACGACCGTCAGCTCATCGTTCAGGTGGCATCTGACTAGGATCAGCCACTCGAGTTTATAGCAGTTGCCCAAGATGTTCTCCAGATCCTGCCTAGTGGTGCCTTTCAGTAAATAGAGATCGAGCTTTCTTAGGTTTGGAGACCTACGAAGTGCGAAGGAGGTTTGAAGTATACAAAGCTAAGTTGCAGATACTCTAGGCAGGATACGCTTTCCTTGTCCAGGAGGTCGAATGGGAACGTGTAATGATAGCCGTGTCTCAGGGAGTAAATTGCAAAAAACCACCACAATTGAGGACCCTAATTCAGAAAACCGCCAGCATTCAGTTTTTTTTTCAAAAAACCACCAACATTGGGGTGACAGTTTTCAGAAAACGCTGATACCGTGATTTAGAGCGTTTGAGTGGATTTCTGACGGGTGGGTCCCTTTGTCAGGTGCCACGTGGCCAGGGCGAGACGGCGGCCGTGACGCGCCGTTAGACGGCGTCGGTCTAAACCTAACCAGCTCGAACCCTAGCACCACTTTCCCCCAAATCGCATCTCGACTCCCCCTGGCTACCCGCTCGTGCTCACATCTCCCCCATGGCCACCGGCGGCGGCGGCGGCGGATGTGCCGGCAGCGACCTCAGATTCGTCAAATCTGGTGCCCGCTCCGCCTTTCCTCGCTCTCCCACGACCCTTCCTCTCTCTCCCACGGCCCTTCCTCGCTCTCCCACGACCCTTCCTCTCTCTCCCACGGCCCTTCCTCGCTCTCCCACCGCCCCCCTGCTAGGGTTGCTGGCAATGGTGGATCTTTCACCGACGGCGGAGAGGAGCTCGACGAGCAAGGCGGCAGCAAGTTCAAGCCCACATCCGACGACATTTTTTCATGGGCGGCAGCATCATTGGCCCAGGTCTGGACGGAAAATCCCGCGCAGAGCCACCACTTCACCTCTGGCCTAGGCGGTGTGGAGTGAGTCTTCTTCTTCTTCCTCTTAACTCTCTGAATTGGCTAGGAGTGCTTAGCTCTGTATAATTTTTCGTGTAGTCTATACTTCTCTTAGCCAACTGAATTTAGGAATTAGGGTTAACTGAATTGTTCATGTTTATTTGTTCCTGTATGTCTTAGCTATCTTGAGGTGTACTCGATATACATTGTAGTGTTATTTTAAATTATTTGGAACTGAACTATAGTTTAAGTGTAAGTAGTGTTAACTTACATTGGAACAGAACCATAGTGTAACTGAATATAGTGTTAACTGAATTTAAGTGTGACATGAATTAAAGTTTAACTAAATTTAGTGTTAAATGAATTTGTTTTGACATGTATTATAGTTTAAATGAATGTAGTTTAACTGAATGCACTATTAAGTGTAAGTAGTGTTAGCAGAAAATATTTGCAAATAGTTTAACTGAAATTAGTGTTAACTGACATTGGAACATAACCATAGTGTAACTGAATTTAGTGTTAACTGAATTTGTTTTGACATAAATTATAGTTTAACTGAATTTAGTGTTAAATGAATTTGTTTTGACATGTATTATAGTTTAAATGAATGTAGTTTAACTGAATGCACTATTAAGTGAACTTGTTTATAAATTGCAGTTTGGATGATGATGAACCATGGGAAGTGAGGTTTCATTTCCAAGGTTGTGACAATCTAGAAAGGAGACTGTATGAGTCAGATATAACATATCTGAATATGTTAGCTATCATTGGGATTCAGGGCTATGATCATAATGATTCCATGTATTATGTGAAGGAAGATGGTGTAGGAATGTCAGGGATGCAACTAATCAGGAGTGATGAAGATGTTGAAGAGATGCTGGAGTTATATGAGGACAAGATGTGTGTTACTATCACTATTATGAAAGGTAGAGAGTCTGAGAGGGCAGAATTGCAGATTAACATTGGAGATGAGCAGCAAATTCCTATTTCAGAGATAGGTTCACCTAAAATATACAATGTAGATGAAGAAGGTGTGCTATATGCAAGTCAGTCAAGTGAAAAAGCAGAACAAGTAGCATGTTCTGCTCCAATTGTCAGTGTACACACAGAGGACTCATTTGGAGAATATCTTATCACTCAGGAGAGTTGCAATGTGAGGAAGGGAACAACTATTGCAGATCTAGATGATTTCCTTAATGAGTTTGCTGACATGCCAGAAGTGCAAGAACACAACATGGAAGAAGATAACATGGAGGAGGAAGATCTGATGGATTCTGATAGTGAAGAGGAGCAGGAGGATGAGGATGCAGAGCTACATGTGAAAATAAAAGACGTGAAGAGCAAGAGGGTTTTTGAAGGTGATTCTGAGCCAGAAGATTTATTTTGTGAGGCTGATGAGGAAGAAGAGGGCTTTGTTGAACCAGCACCTATGCAGAAATTGCCTATTAGAAGAGGACCCACAACAAGATCTCATTGTAGTTCAGAAGCTAAACTTGAAGAAGACTATGTTCCATTGTCTGATGAGGACATAGATGAGGAATTTGAAGTTGATTCAGATGAAGAGGTTGTGTTCTACTGCTCCTCATCTGGCAGGAAGTCAAGGGCAAAGAAGCGGCAGGCCAGGAAATGGTATGATGAGAACAGGCTTGTCCCACAGGAGCAAATATGCTTTCACATGTGTTTTACTGATGTTTATCAGTTCAGGAGAGCTTTGGTTAATCTTCATGTCACTCAAAGGAGGAACTTCCATTACCATAGGAACAACAAAGACAGGGTAATTGTTGATTGTGTTGAGAAAGACTGCCCCTTCCACATGGTTGCATCTGTTATAGCAAATGAGAAAACATTTTGTATTAGGAAGTTGCAATTAGAGCATACATGTGCTCCAAGTGGTGAGAATTGTAAGATTTCTGCTAGGTATGTGGCCAAAGCAGTTGAGGATAGTTTCAGGACAGATCCAAAAGCAGGAATTGAGACTATGATAGACAAGACAAAGGAGAAGTTTGGTGTGGAGGTTGGGAAGATGAAGGCTTACAGGGCAAGACAGCAAGCTCTTAGTATGGTCCAAGGTGATCAGGAAGCACAATATACCAGGATAAGAGACTATCTCCAGGTTGTGCTTGACACTAACCCAGGAAGCAGATGTATTGTGACAACAAGAGTTGTGAAAGAGCATCCAAGCAAGAACCTGTTGGAAATATGCCCTAGAGGCAATAATAAATTAGTTATTATTATATTTCCTTGTTCATGATAATCGTTTATTATCCATGCTATAATTGTATTGATAGGAAACACAGATACATGTGTGGATACATAGACAACACGATGTCCCTAGTAAGCCTCTAGTTGACTAGCTCGTTGATCAATAGATGGTTACGGTTTCCTAACCATGGACATTAAGGTGTCGTTGATAACGGGATCACATCATTAGGAGAATGATGTGATGGACAAGACCCAATCCTAAGCCTAGCACAAGGATCGTAGTTCGTATGCTAAAGCTTTTCTAATGTCAAGTATCATTTCCTTAGACCATGAGATTGTGCAACTCCCGGATACCGTAGGAATGCTTTGGGTGTACCAAACGTCACAACGTAACTGGGTGGCTATAAAGGTGCACTACAGGTATCTCCAAAAGTGTCTGTTGGGTTGGCACGAATCGAGACTGGGATTTGTCACTCCGTGTAAATGGAGAGGTATCTCTGGGCCCACTCGGTAGGACATCATCATAATGTGCACAATGTGACCAAGGGGTTGATCACGGGATGATGTGTTACGGAACGAGTAAAGAGACTTGCTGGTAACGAGATTGAACAAGGTATCGGGATACCGGCGATCGAATCTCGGGCAAGTACAATACCGCTAGACAAAGGGAATTGTATACGGGATTAATTGAGTCCTTGACATCGTGGTTCATCCGATGAGATCATCGTGGAACATGTGGGAGCCAACATGGGTATCCAGATCCCGCTGTTGGTTATTGGCCGGAGAGTTGTCTCGGTTATGTCTGCATGGTTCCCGAACCCGTAGGGTCTACACACTTAAGGTTCGATGACGCTAGGGTTATAAAGGAAGTTTGTATGTGGTTACCGAATGTTGTTAGGAGTCCCGGATGAGATCCCGGACGTCACGAGGAGTTCCGGAATGGTCCGGAGGTAAAGATTTATATATGGGAAGTCTTATTTTGGTCTCCGGAAAAGTTTCGCACTTTATCGGTATTGTACCGGGAGTGCCGAAAGGGGTCCGGGGGTCCACCGGGGGGGTCCACCTGCCCGGGGGGGGCACATGGGCTGTAGGGGGTGCGCCTTGGCCTATATGGGCCAAGGGCACCAGCCCCAAGAGGCCCATGCGCCAAGATATAAGAAAAAGGGGAGAGTCCTCAAGGGGGAAGGCACCTCCGAGGTGCCTTGGGGAGGATGGACTCCTCCCCCCCCCCCCTTGGCCGCACCCCTTCCTTGGAGGTGGGGGCAAGGCTGCGCCTCCCCCCTCTCCCTTGCCCCTATATAAAGGGAGGGGAGGGAAGGGCAGCCGCACCAAAAGCCTCTGGCGCCTCCCTCCCTCCCGTGACACCTCCTCCTCTCCCGCAGGTGCTTGGCGAAGCCCTGCAGGATTGCCACGCTCCTCCACCACCACCACGCCATTGTGCTGCTGCTGGATGAAGTCTTCCTCAACCTCTCCCTCTCTCCTTGCTGGATCAAGGCATGGGAGACGTCACCGGGCTGTACGTGTGTTGAACGCGGAGGTGCCGTCCGTTCGGCACTAGGATCTCCGGTGATTTGGATCACGACGAGTACGACTCCTTCAACCCCGTTCTCTTGAACGCTTCTGCTTAGCGATCTACAAGGGTATGTAGATGCACTCTCCTTCCCCTCGTTGCTGGTTTCTCCATAGATAGATCTTGGTGACACGTAGGAAAATTTTGAATTTCTGCTACGTTCCCCAACAGTGGCATCATGAGCCAGGTCTATTGCGTAGATTCTTTGCACGAGTAGAACACAAAGTAGTTGTGGGCGTTGATATTGTTCAATATGCTTACCGTTACTAGTCCAATCTTGTTTCGACGGTATTGTGGGATGAAGCGGCCCGGACCGACCTTACACGTACTCTTACGTGAGACAGGTTCCACCGACTGACATGCACTTGGTGCATAAGGTGGCTAGCGGGTGCCAGTCTCTCCCACTTTAGTCGGAACGGATTCGATGAAAAGGGTCCTTATGAAGGGTAAATAGCAATTGGCATATCACGTTGTGGTTTTGCGTAGGTAAGAAAGTTCTTGCTAGAAACCCATAGCAGCCACGTAAAATATGCAAACAACAATTAGAGGACGTCTAACTTGTTTTTGCAGGGTATGCTATGTGATGTGATATGGCCAAGAAGAATGTGATGAATGATATGTGATGTATGAGATTGATCATGTTCTTGTAATAGGAATCATGACTTGCATGTCGATGAGTATGACAACCGGCAGGAGCCATAGGAGTTGTCTTTATCTATTGTATGACCTGCGTGTCATTGAACAACGCCATGTAATTACTTTACTTTATTGCTAACCGGTAGCCATAGTAGTAGAAGTAATTAGTTGGCGAGACAACTTCATGGAGACACGATGATGGAGATCATGATGATGGAGATCATGGTGTCATGCTGGTGACGATGATGATCATGGAGCCCCGAAGATGGAGATCAAAAGGAGCAATATGATATTGGCCATATCATGTCACTATTTGATTGCATGTGATGTTTATCATGTTTATGCATCTTATTTGCTTAGAACGATGGTAGTAAATAAGATGATCCCTTATTAAAATTTCAAGAAAGTGTTCCCCCTAACTGTGCACCGTTGTGAAAGTTCGTCGTTTCTAAGCACCACGTGATGATCGGGTGTGATGGATTCTTACGTTCACATACAGCGGGTGTAAGACAGATTTACACATGTGAAACACTTAGGTTGACTTGACGAGCCTAGCATGTACAGACATGGCCTCGGAACACAAGAGACCGAAAGGTCGAGCATGAGTCGTATAGTAGATACGATCAACATGAAGATGTTCACCGATGATGACTAGTCCGTCTCACGTGATGATCGGACATGACCTAGTTGACTCGGATCATGTAATCACTTAGATGACTAGAGGGATGTCTATCTGAGTGGGAGTTCATAAGATAAACTTAATTATCCTGAACATAGTCAAAAGATCTTTGCAAATTATGTCGTAAGCTCGCGCTTTAGTTCCACTGTTTAGATATGTTCCTAGAGAAAATATAGTTGAAAGTTGATAGTAGCGATTATGCGGACAGTAGAAAGCTTATGTGCTTAATGCACCGCTCAGTGTGCTGAACCCCAAACGTTGTTTGTAGATGTTGCGAACATAGGACATACACGTTTTGATAACTACGTGATAGTTCAGTTAAATGGTTTAGAGTAGAGGCACCAAAGACGTTTTTCGAAACGTCGCGGAACATATGAGATGTTTCGAGGGCTGAAATTGGGATTTCGGGCTCGTGCCCACGTCAAGAGGTATGAGACCTCCGACGATTTTCTTAGCCTGCAAACTAAGGGAGAAAAGCTCAATCGTTGAGCTTGCGATCAGATTGTCTGAGTGCAACAATCACTTGAATTGAGTGGGAGTTGATCTTCCAGATGAGATAGTGATGTTTCTCCAAAGTCATTGCCACCAAGCTGCTAGAGCTTCGTGATGAACTATAACATATCAGGGATAGATATGATGATCCTTGAGGTATTCACGATGTTTGACACCGCGAAAGTAGAAATCAAGAAGGAGCATCAATTGTTGATGGTTGGTGAAACCACTAGTTTCAAGAAGGGCAAGGGCAAGAAGGGATACTTCATAAAACGGCAAATCAGCTGCTGCTCCAGTAAAGAAACCCAAGGTTGAACCCAAACCTGAGACTAAGTGCTTCTGTGATAAGGGGAATAGTCACTAGAGCGGAATTACCCTAGATACTTGGTAGATGAGAAGGCTGGCAAGGTCGATAGAAGTATATTGGATATACATTATGTTAATGTGTACTTTACTAGTACTCCTAGTAGCACCAGGGTATTAGATACCGGTTCGGTTGCTAAGTGTTAGTAACTCGAAATAAAAGAGCTACGGAATAAACGAAGACTAGCTAAAGGTGAGCTGACGATATGTGTTGGAAGTGTTTCCAAGTTTGATGTGATCAAACATCGCACGCTCCCTCAACCATCAAGATTAGTATTAAACCTGAATAATTATCATTTGGTGTTTGCATTGAGCATGGACATGATTGGATTATGTCTATCGCAATAAGGTTATTCATTTAAATAATGGTTACTCTATTTATTTGAATAATACCTTCAATGGTCTTGCACCTAAAGGAATGGTTTATTGAATCTCGATCGTAGTGATACACATTTTCATGCCAAAAATTATAAGATAGTAATGATAGTACCACTTACTTGTGGCACTGCCATGTAAGTCATATTGGTATAAAACGCATGAAGAAGCTCCATGTTGATGGATCTTTGGACTCACTCATTTTGAAAAGTTTGAGACATGCGAACCATGTCTATTGGTGCATACGCATGAAGAAACTCCATGCAGATGGATCGTTTAGACTCACTTGATTTTGAATCACTTGAGATATGCAAATCATACCACATGGACAAGATGACTGAAAAGCCTCGGTTTCACTAAGATGGAACTAGATGGCAACTTGTTGGAAGTAACACATTTTGATGTGTGCAGTCCAATGAGTGATGAGGCATGCAGTGAATATCGTTATGTTCTTACTTCATGGATGATTCGAGTAGATGTTGAGTATATTTACTTGATGAAACACAAGTCTGAATTATTGAATGGTTCAAGTAATTTCAGAGTGAAGTTTAAGATCTTCGTGACAAGAGGATAGAATGTCTATGATATGATCATAGAGATGAATATCTGAGTTACGAGTTTTGGCACACAATTAAGACATTGTGGAAATTGTTTCACAATTAATACCGCCTGGAACACCATAGTGTGATGGTGTGTCGGAACATCATAAGTAGCACCCTATTGGATATGGTGCGTACCTTGATGTCTCTTATCGAATTACCACTATCGTTCATGGGTTAGGCATTAGAGACAACCGCACTCACTTTAATAGGGTACCACGTAATTCCGTTGAGACGACACCGTTTGGAGAAACCTAAGTTGTCGTTTCTTAAAAGTTTGGGGCTGCGACGCTTATGTGAAAAAGTTTCAGGTTGATAAGCTCGAACCCAAAGCGGATAAAATGCATCTTCATAGGACACCCAAAACAGTTGGGTATACCTCCTAATTCATATCCGAAAGCAATAGGGATTGTTTCTTGAATCGGATCTTTTCTCGAGGAAAAGTTTGTCTCGAAGAATTGAGTGGGAGGATGGTGGAGACTTGATGAGGTTATTGAACCGTCACTTCAACTAGTGTGTAGCAGGGCATAGGAAGTTGTTCCTGTGGCACCTACACCAATTGAAGTATAAGCTTATGATAGTGATCATGAAGTTTTGGATCAAGTCACTACCGTACCTCGTAGGGTGACAAGGATGCGTACCACTTCAGAGTGGCACAGTAATCCTGTCTTGAAGGTCATGTTGCTAGACAACAATGAACCTACGAGCTATGGAGAAACGATGGTGGG
The DNA here is from genome assembly GCF_002162155.2 of Triticum dicoccoides. Classification (NCBI taxonomy): domain Eukaryota; kingdom Viridiplantae; phylum Streptophyta; class Magnoliopsida; order Poales; family Poaceae; genus Triticum; species Triticum dicoccoides. Next base: position 17,354,426 of record NC_041390.1, read on the forward strand.
CCCAAATTCCGACAAATGGTTAGAAGCCATGAAATCCGAGATAGGATCCATGTATCATAACAAAGCATGGACTTTGGTGGACTTGCCCGATGATCGGCAAGCCATTGAAATAAATGGATCTTTAAGAAGAAGATGGACGTGGACGGTAATGTCACCGTCTATGAAGCTCGACTTGTGGCGAAGAGTTTTTCACAAGTTCAAGGAGTTGACTACGATGAGATTTTCTCATCCGTAGCGATGCTTAAGTCCGTCGGAATCATGTTAGCATTAGCTGCATTTATGAAATCTGGCAGATGGATGTCAAGAAGAGTTTCCTTACCAGTTTTCGTAAGGAAAGGTTGTATGTGATACAATCAGAAAAGTTGTGTCGATCCTAAGAATGCTAAAAGGTATGCTGGCTCCAGCGATCCTTCTAAGGACTGGAGTAAGCATCTCGGAGTTGGAATGTGCGTTTTGATAAGATGATCAAAGATTTTGGGTTTATACAAAGTTCATGAGAAACTTGTATTTCCAAAGAAGTGAGCGGGAGCACTATGGAATTTCTGATGAGTATATGTTGTTGACATATTGTTGATCAGAAATGATGTAGAATTTTCTGGAAAGCATATAGGGTTATTTGAAAGGTGTTTTTCAATAGAAAACCTGGATCAAGCTACTTGAACATTGAGCATCAAAATCTATGAGGATAGATCAAAATGCTTAATAATACTTTCAAATGAGCATATACCTTGACATGATCTTGAAGGTGTTCAAGATGGATCAGTCAAAGAAGGAGTTCTTACCTGAGATGTAAGGTATGAAGTTAAGACTTAAAGCTTGACCACGGCAGAAAAGAGAGAAAGGACGAAGGCCGTCCACTATGCTTTAGACGTAGGCTCTACAGTATGATATGCTATGTACCGCACCTGATGTGTGCCTTGCCACATGTCTGGCAAGAGGGTACAAAGGTGATCAAGGAGTGGATCACCAGATAGCGGTCAAAATTGTCCTTGGAGTAATAATGATTTATTTCTCAATTATGGAGGTGATAAAGAGTTCGGCGTAAAGGGTTACAACGATGCAAGCTTTAACACCTATCCGAATGACTCTGAGTAGCAAACCGGATACGTATAGTGGAGCAACCATTTGGAATAGCTTCAAGTGGAGCGTGGAAGCAGCATTTACAATATGACATAGATATTTGCGAAGTACATACGGATCTGAATTTTGCAGACCCGTTGACTAAAACCTCTCTCAAGCAAAACATGATCAAACCCCAGAAACTCATTGAGTCTAAATCACATGATGATGTGAACTAGTTTAATGACACTAGTAAACTCTTTGGATGTTGGTCACATGGCGATGTGACATGTGAGTGTTAATCACATGGCGATGTGAACTAGATTATTGACTCTAGTGCAAGTGGGAGACTGTTGGAAATATGCCCTAGAGGCAATAATAAATTAGTTATTATTATATTTCCTTGTTCATGATAATCGTTTATTATCCATGCTATAATTGTATTGATAGGAAACACAGATACATGTGTGGATACATAGACAACACGATGTCCCTAGTAAGCCTCTAGTTGACTAGCTCGTTGATCAATAGATGGTTACGGTTTCCTAACCATGGACATTAAGGTGTCGTTGATAACGGGATCACATCATTAGGAGAATGATGTGATGGACAAGACCCAATCCTAAGCCTAGCACAAGGATCGTAGTTCGTATGCTAAAGCTTTTCTAATGTCAAGTATCATTTCCTTAGACCATGAGATTGTGCAACTCCCGAATACCGTAGGAATGCTTTGGGTGTACCAAACGTCACAACGTAACTGGGTGGCTATAAAGGTGCACTACAGGTATCTCCAAAAGTGTCTGTTGGGTTGGCACGAATCGAGACTGGGATTTGTCACTCCGTGTAAATGGAGAGGTATCTCTGGGCCCACTCGGTAGGACATCATCATAATGTGCACAATGTGACCAAGGGGTTGATCACGGGATGATGTGTTACGGAACGAGTAAAGAGACTTGCTGGTAACGAGATTGAACAAGGTATCGGGATACCGGCGATCGAATCTCGGGCAAGTACAATACCGCTAGACAAAGGGAATTGTATACGGGATTAATTGAGTCCTTGACATCGTGGTTCATCCGATGAGATCATCGTGGAACATGTGGGAGCCAACATGGGTATCCAGATCCCGCTGTTGGTTATTGGCCGGAGAGTTGTCTCGGTCATGTCTGCATGGTTCCCGAACCCGTAGGGTCTACACACTTAAGGTTCGATGACGCTAGGGTTATAAAGGAAGTTTGTATGTGGTTACCGAATGTTGTTAGGAGTCCCGAATGAGATCCCGGACGTCACGAGGAGTTCCGGAATGGTCCGGAGGTAAAGATTATATATGGGAAGTCTTATTTTGGTCTCCGGAAAAGTTTCGCACTTTATCGGTATTGTACCGGGAGTGCCGAAAGGGGTCCGGGGGTCCACCGGGGGGGTCCACCTGCCCGGGGGGGCCACATGGGCTGTAGGGGGTGCGCCTTGGCCTATATGGGCCAAGGGCACCAGCCCCAAGAGGCCCATGCGCCAAGATATAAGAAAAAGGGGAGAGTCCTCAAGGGGGAAGGCACCTCCGAGGTGCCTTGGGGAGGATGGACTCCTCCCCCCCCCCCTTGGCCGCACCCCTTCCTTGGAGGTGGGGGCAAGGCTGCGCCTCCCCCCTCTCCCTTGCCCCTATATAAAGGGAGGGGAGGGAAGGGCAGCTGCACCAAAAGCCTCTGGCACCTCCCTCCCTCCCGTGACACCTCCTCCTCTCCCGCAGGTGCTTGGCGAAGCCCTGCAGGATTGCCATGCTCCTCCACCACCACCACGCCATTGTGCTGCTGCTGGATGAAGTCTTCCTCAACCTCTCCCTCTCTCCTTGCTGGATCAAGGCATGGGAGACGTCACCGGGCTGTACGTGTGTTGAACGCGGAGGTGCCGTCCGTTCAGCACTAGGATCTCCGGTGATTTGGATCACGACGAGTACGACTCCTTCAACCCCGTTCTCTTGAACGCTTCCGCTTAGCGATCTACAAGGGTATGTAGATGCACTCTCCTTCCCCTCGTTGCTGGTTTCTCCATAGATAGATCTTGGTGACACGTAGGAAAATTTTGAATTTCTGCTACGTTCCCCAACAGAACCCTAGATTTCATAGGTTGTTCATTTGTTTGGCAGCTCAAAGGGATGGTTTTATCAAAGGATGTAGACCTTTCATAGGTATGTTACTAGTGCAATTACATATACAAGTGTAGCATATGAAGGTTTTGTGAAATTTACTATGGTCTTGTGTAATTGTTTTCAGGTCTAGATGGTTGCTTTGTGAAGTTGAACACAGGTCAACAAATCCTAGCTGATACAGGTAGAGATGGAAACAATAACATATTTCCACTAGCTTTTGGAGTAGTTGAGAAAGAAGCTACTCCAAGTTGGTGTTGGTTTCTCACTCAACTAAAGATAGCTATTGGTGGAGAATCAGGAGAATTTGGATACTACACAATTATTTCAGACAGGCAAAAGGTAATGTTGGTGCCTTCATTATTAGTGACTACATTAGTGCCTTTATTTCATACTTAGAATTACTAGTTGCAATTAGAATTACTTAGAATTATTAGTGTCCATGGCAAAACATAGTTAGTGACTAAATTAGTCCCTTCATTACTGTCATCAGGGTCTTCTCAATGCAATTGACCAAATTTTTCCAAATTGCCCTCAAAGATACTGTTTAAGACACATTTATGCAAATTTCCAAAGTGCTGGCTTTAGGGGGGATGAACTTAAGAAATATATGGATGCAGTTGCTTACTCTTACACTGAAAATGGGTTTAAGTTAGCAATGGAAGAGATTAGAAAGGAGAGTGAGGATGCATGGTTGTGGCTCAAGGCAATTCATGTTGATACATGGGCTAGGCATGCCATGGACACAAACTGTAAGACTGACGTAGTAGTCAACAACATCAGTGAGGTGTTCAATAGGATGATTTTGGATATTAGGGGAAAACCCATTAAAACAATGGTTGAAGGTGCCAGGAGCAAACTGATGGTCAAGTTCAATGAGAAAAGGATTGGAGGGCAGACTGCCAGATGGGAAATTACCCCAACATGTGCAGAGATGCTAGAAGAGGCCAAGGAATGGGCTAGGAATTGCAAGGCCATGATGGCAGGCCCAGATCTATTCTAGGTCAACAGTGGTGAGAAGTCTTATGCTGTCAACTTGAAAGATTGGACATGTGGTTGTAGGAAATGGGATATGACAGGTGTACCATGTAACCATGCTGTGTCTGCCATATACAAATCAAAACAGCAACCTGAGGATTTTGTGCATAAATTCTTCAAGAAAGCAATGTATGTTGCAGCATACAAACCAATGATCTACCCTGTTCCAGGTCCTGATCTTTGGACAAGAACTGATACAAGAGACATTGATCCACCTGTGTTTCATAGAAAGAAAGGTAGAAAACAGACCCAGAAAAGGAAGGGCCAATTTGAGGTGCCAAAACCCAAGGACACATCCAGGGTTGTAACAATTACATGCAGTAATTGTGGAAGGCAAGGACATAGGTACACAAACTGCCATGATGCTCTAAAGCCAGCACTTGCTGCTAGGAAAAACAAGCACAAGGTACATTTACATTTCTGCACTGTACATTTCTGCACAGAAACTGTTTTTGATACATAGGGCTAGAACTATTTTGTTTCAGGAAAATAGGGCTGCTCCAAGAGCTACAGCAGGAACTTCAGAAGCTCCTACTCATACTCCAACAGCTGCTCCAACACCTACTGCTAGGAAAAACAAGCACAAGGTACATTTACATTTCTGCACTTTATAATTTCCAAAGAAGCTAGCAAAATCTGTTTTTGATACATAGGGCTGGAACTATTTTCTTTCAGGAAAATATGGCTGCTCCAAGAGCTGCAGCAGGAACTTCAGCAGCTGCTCCAACACCACCTCCAGCGGCTGCTCCAAGAGCTACTCCATCTTCTGCCAGCACAATTTCCACATCAAGGGCTTCTGCTGCTCCAAGATCTGCAGCTCCAAGAGGAAGGGCTGCATCAACAAGGACTACACCAGCACCCAGGTCTTCATTTGCTCCTCCAAGGCCTTCCCCTGATCACAGGGTTGGAAGTTCTTCAGCTGCAGGTAGAAGGGTCACCAAGAGGCCAAACGGGCTCAAGGATTATTTCTATGCTAGTGGCAACTAGCTGTGTAATGCACCCTAGCTGATGGACCAACCAAGGAGTCATTTTGCCAAAAATACTATGTCATTTTGCAACTTGTTATGCTTGTTGCTTTGTGGCTGTTGAACTCATTATGGATGAGGATTGCCATGTTGAACTTGTTTTCTGGTTGTGTAATGAACACTTGGATGATGTGTCATGGATGATGTTATATTATGCTACTGTTGAGCATTGCCATGTTGAACTTTTTTATCATGATGAAGTTTATGATGATGTGTTTGGCTTTGATGATTGGCATGATGAATTTTATTTGTCATGATGAAGTTTATATGTACTAGATGAACTATTATTTTGTCCTCGAGTGGTTTGTCGAGAGGCTAGGTTCAACCAAAAGAGGCATTTTTGTCCTCGAGTGGTTTGTCGAGAGGCTAGGTTCAACCAAAAGAGGCATTTTTGTCCTCGAGTGGTTTGTCGAGAGGCTAGGTTCAACCAAAAGAGGCATTTTTGTCCTCGAATGGTTTGTCGAT
>NC_041390.1:17360431-17362422 GCF_002162155.2 Triticum dicoccoides
CGAGTGATTTGTCGAGAGGCTAGGTTCAACCAAAAGAGTCATTTTGTCATCGACAGGGTTATCGAGAGGCTAGGTTCAACCAAAAGAGTGATTTTGTCATCGACGGGGTTATCGAGAGGCTAGGTTCAACCAAAAGAGTCATTTTGTCATCGACAGGGTTATCGAGAGGCTAGGTTCAACCAAAAGAGTTATTTTGTCATCGACAGGGTTATCGAGAGGCTAGGTTCAACTAAAAGAGTGATTTTGTCATCGACGGGGTTATCGAGAGGCTAGGTTCAACCAAAAGAGTGATTATGTCATCATTTCTCAACTTCAAAGTGCACATCATAATTGTTTTGATATCAATGCTGATTTTTTCATCATTTATCATACATGATTTTGTCATAATTAAATCAATGGACAACACATTTCATTCCAACCAACATCATAATTGTTCTGCTATCACAGCAACAGATTTCATTCCAACCAACATGATAATTCCAAACATTAGTAGCCACAACCATACATGATATAGGTTCACATACTACAACACCCACACATTGTTCTTGCTTCTAACATTAGTAGCCACCACAACCATACATAATACATAATACATAAACCACCAACATTTACTCATCACAAATTTCCTTGATTCTATTGATCTTACTCTTGTTCTGCTCCCCAGCCTTCAGCAAGTCAGCTATGATGTACTCCAGCCTTTTCTTCTCTTGCTTCAGCTCTGCCATACCTTGATCTGCTACAGCCTTCTTCCAATTGGTGATCAGTTCATCATTGCTCTGCTTAATAACTTGAAGTTCTAGCTTCAGATCCATATTCTCTTTGTCCAGCCTAGACTTCTCTTCCTGGGCTTCAACTACAGCTTTCTCAACATCACTATCCTGCATAATCTTCTCATAGTTCTCCCTCATCACATTCTTGTGAACTGTTGCAAAAAACTGGCTTGTTTCCTTTTGAAGGAAATATGCCCTAGAGGCAATAATAAAGTTATTATTTATTTCCTTATATCATGATAAATGTTTATTATTCATGCTAGAATTGTATTAACCGGAAACATAATACATGCGTGAATACATAGACAAACAGAGTGTCACTAGTATGCCTCTACTTGACTAGCTCGTTAATCAAAGATGGTTATGTTTCCTAACCATGAACAAAGAGTTGTCATTTGATTAACGGGATCACATCATTAGTTGAATGATCTAATTGACATGACCCATTCCATTAGCTTAGCACCCGATCGTTTAGTATGTTGCTATTGCTTTCTTCATGACTTATACATGTTCCTATGACTATGAGATTATGCAACTCCCGTTTGCCGGAGGAACACTTTGTGTGCTACCAAACGTCACAACGTAACTGGGTGATTATAAAGGAGCTCTACAGGTGTCTCCAAAGGTACATGTTGGGTTGGCGTATTTCGAGATTAGGATTTGTCACTCCGATTGTCGGAGAGGTATCTCTGGGCCCCCTCGGTAATGCACATCACTGAAGCCTTGCAAGCATTTCAGCTAATGAGTTAGTTGCGGGATGATGTATTATGGAATGAGTAAATAGACTTGCCGGTAACGAGATTGAACTAGGTATTGGATACCGACGATCGAATCTCGGGCAAGTAACATACCGATGACAAAGGGAACAACGTATGTTGTTATGCGGTCTGACCGATAAAGATCTTCGTAGAATATGTAGGAGCCAATATGGGCATCCAGGTCCCGCTATTGGTTATTAACCGGAGACGTGTCTCGGTCATGTCTACATTGTTCTCGAACCCATAGGGTCCGCACGCTTAACGTTACGATGACAGTTATTATGAGTTTATGCATTTTGATGTACCAAAGATTGTTCGGAGTCCCGGATGTGATCATGGACATGACGAGGAGTTTCGAAATGGTCGAGACATAAAGATTGATATATTGGAAGCCTATGTTTGGATATCGGAAGTGTTCCGGGTGAAATCGGGATTTTATCGGAGTACCGGGAGGTTACCAGAA
>NC_041390.1:17362538-17372726 GCF_002162155.2 Triticum dicoccoides
AAAGGGGCAGCCCAAGGTGGGTTGCGCGCCTCCCCCCTCCCCTAGTCCTATTAGGACAAGGAGAGGTGGCCGGCCCCCTCTCTCTCTTTCCCCCCTCGAGGAATCCTATTCCAACTAGGATTGGGGGGAATCCTACTCCCAGAGGGAGTAGGACTCCCTTGGCGCGCCCTCCTTGGCTAGCCGCCCCCTCCCCCTTGGCTCCTTTATATACGCAGGCAGGGGGCACCCTAGGACACACAATTTGATCCTTGAGATCGTTCCTTAGCCGTGTGCGGTGCCCCCTGCCACCATATTCCACCTCAATCATATTGTAGCGGTGCTTAGGTGAAGCCCTGCGACGGTAGAACATCAAGATCGTCACCACGCCGTCGTGCTGACGGAACTCCTCCCCGACGCTTTGCTGGATCGAAGCCCGGGGATTGTCATCGAGCTGTACGTGTGCTAAGAACTCGGAGGTGCCGGAGTAACGGTGCTTGGATCGGTCGGATCGGGAAGACGTACGACTACTTCCTCTACGTTGTGTCAACGCTTCCGCAGTCGGTCGGCGTGGGTACGTAGACAACACTCTCCCCTCTCGTTGCTGTGCATCATCATGATCTTGCGTGTGCGTAGGAAAAATTTTGAAATTACTACGAAACCCAACAGTGGCATCCGAGCCTAGGTTTCATATGTTGATGTTATATGCACGAGTAGAACACAAGTGAGTTGTGGGCGATATAAGTCATACTGCCTACCAGCATGTCATACTTTGGTTCGGCGGTATTGTTGGATGAGACGACCCGGACCAACATTACGTGTACGCTTACGTGAGACCGGTTCCCCCGACGTGCTCTGCACACAGGTGGCTTGCGGGCGACTGTCTCTCCAACTTTAGTTGAACCAAGTGTGGCTATGCCCGGTCCTTGTGAAGGTTAAAACGGAGTCTATTTGACAAACTATCGTTGTAGTTTTGATGCGTAGGTGAGATTGGTTCTTGCTTAAGCCCGTAGCAGCCACGTAAAACTTGCAACAACAAAGTAGAGGACGTCTAACTTGTTTTTGCAGGGCATGTTGTGATGTGATATGGTCAAGACATGATACTGAATTTTATTGTATGAGATGATCATGTTTTGTAACCGAGTTATCGGCAACTGGCAGGAGCCATATGGTTGTCGCTTTATTGTATGCAATGCAATCGCGATGTAATGCTTTACTTTATCACTAAGCGGTAGTGATAGTCGTGGAAGCATAAGATTGGCGAGACGACAACGATGCTACGATGGAGATCAAGGTGTCGCGCCGGTAACGATGGTGATCATGACGGTGCTTCGGAGATGGAGATCACAAGCACAAGATGATGATGGCCATATCATATCACTTATATTGATTGCATGTGATGTTTATCTTTTTATGCATCTTATCTTGCTTTGATTGACGGTAGCATTATAAGATGATCTCTCACTAAATTATCAAGAAGCGTTCTCCCTGAGTATGCACCGTTGCCAAAGTTCGTCGTGCCCAGACACCACGTGATGATCGGGTGTGATAAGCTCTACGTCCATCTACAACGGGTGCAAGCCAGTTTTTGCACACGCAGAATACTCAGGTTAAACTTGACGAGCCTAGCATATGCAGATATGGCCTCGGAACACGGAGACCGAAAGGTCGAGCGTGAATCATATAGTAGATATGATCAACATAGTGATGTTCACCAATGAAACTACTCCATCTCACGTGATGATCGGACATGGTTTAGTTGATTTGGATCACGTGATCACTTAGAGGATTAGAGGGATGTCTATCTAAGTGGGAGTTCTTAAGTAATATGATTAATTGAACTTAAAGTTATCATGAACTTAGTCCTAGTAGTATTTTGCAAATTATGTTGTAGATCAATAGCTCGCGTTATTGCTTCCCTGTGTTTATTTTGATATGTTCCTAGAGAAAAATTGTGTTGAAAGATGTTAGTAGCAATGATGCGGATTGGATCCGTGATCTGAGGTTTATCCTCATTGCTGCACAGAAAAATTATGTCCTTGATGCACCGCTAGGGGACGGACCTATTGCAGGAGCAGATGCAGACGTTATGAACATTTGGCTAGCTCAATATGATGACTACTTGATAGTTTAGTGCACCATGGCTTAGAATCGGGACTTCAAAGACGTTTTGAACGTCATGGAGCATATGAGATGTTCCAGGAGTTGAAGTTAATATTTCAAGCAAATACCCGAGTTGAGAGATATGAAGTCTCCAACAAGTTCTATAGCTAAAATATGGAGGAGAATCGCTCAACTAGTGAGCATGTGCCCAGATTGTCTGAGTACAACAAACGCTTGAATCAAGTGGGAGTTAATCTTCCAGATAAGATAGTGATTGACAGAATTCTCTAGTCACCATCACCAAGTTAGTAGAACTTTGTGATGAACTATGATATGCAAGGGATAACAGAAACGATTCCCAAGCTCTTTGTAATGCGGAAATTGACGAAGGTAGAAATCGAGAAAAACATCAAGTGTTGATGGTAGACAAGACCACTAGTTTCAAGAAAAGGGCAGAGGGAAGAAAGGGGAACTTCAAGAAGAACAGCAAGCAAGTTGCTGCTCAAGTGAAGAAACCCAAGTCTGGTCCTAAGCCTGAGACTAAGTGTTTCTACTGCAAAGGGACTGGTCACTGGAAGCGGAACTACCCCAAGTGATTGGCAGATAAGAAGGATGGCAAAGTGAACATAAGTATATTTGATATACATGTTATTGATGTGTACTTTACTAGTGTTTATAGCAACCCCTCAGTATTTGATACTAGTTCAGTTGCTAAGATTAGTAACTCGAAACGGGAGTTGCAGAATAAACAGAGACTAGTTAAGGGTAAAGTGACGATGTGTGTTGGAAGTGGTTCCAAGATTGATATGATCATCATCGCACACTCCCTATACTTTCGGGATTAGTGTTGAACCTGAATAAGTGTTATTTGGTGTTTGCGTTAAGCATGAATATGATTTGAGCATGTTTATTGTAATACGGTTATTCATTTAAGTAAGAGAATAAATTGTTGTTCTTTTACATGAATAAAACCTTATATGGTTACACACCCAATGAAAATAGTTCGTTGGATCTCGATCGTAGTGATACACATAATCATAATATTGAAACCAAAAGATGCAAAGTTAATAATGATAGTGCAACTTATTTGTAGCACTGCCGTTTAGGTCATATTGGTGTAAAGCGCATGAAGAAACTCCATGCTGATGGGATTTTGGAGTCACTTGATTATGAATCACTTGATGCTTGCGAACCATGACTCATGGGCAAGATGACTAAAACTCTGTTCTCCGGAGCGAGCAACTGACTTATTGGAAATAACACATACTGATGTATGCGGTCCGATGAGTGTTAAGGCTCACGGCAAGTATCGTTATTTTCTGAACTTCACAGATGATTTGAGCAGATATGGGTATATCTACTTGATGAAACATAAGTCTGAAACATTTGAAAAGTTCAAAGAATTTCAGAGTGAAGTGGAGAATCATCGTAACAAGAAAATAAAAGTTTCTACGATATGATCGCAGAGGTAAAATATTTGAGTTACGAGTTTGGCCTTCAGTTAAAACAATGTGAAATAGTTTCACTACTCACGCCACCTGGAACACCACAGTATAATGGTGTGTCTGAACATCGTAACCGTACTTTATTAGATATGGTGCAATCTATGATGTCTCTTGCCGATTTACCACTATTGTTTTGGGCTTATGCATTAGAGACAGCTGCATTCACGTTAAATAGGGCACCATCTAAATCCGTTGAGACGACACCGTGTGAACTATGGTTTGGCAAGAAACCTAAGCTGTCGTTTCTTAAAGTTTGGGACTGCGATGCTTATGTGAAAAAGTTTCAACATGATAAGCTCGAACCCAAATCGGAGAAGTAAACCTTCATAGGATATCCAAAGGAAACTATTGGATACACCTTCTATCACAGATCCGAAGGCAAGACTTTTGTTGCTGAGTTCGGAAACTTTCTGGAGAAGGAGTTTCTCTCGAAAGAAGTGAGTGGGAGGAAAGTAGAGAACTTGATGAGGTAACTATACATGCTCCCTTATTGGAAAGTAGTTCATCACAGAAATATGTTCATGTGACTACTACACCAATTAGTGAGGAAGCTAATGATGATGATCATGTAACTTCAGATCAAGTTACTATCGTATCTCGTAGGTAAACCAGAGTGAGATCCGCACCAGAGTGGTACGGTAATCCTATTCTGGAGGTCATGTTACTTGACCATGATGAACTTGCGAACTATGAGGAAGTGATGATGAGCCCAGATTCCGCGAAATGGTTTGAGGCCATGAAATCTGAGATATGATCCATGTATGAGAACAAAGTATGGACTTTGATGGATTTGCCCGATGATCGGCAAGCCATAGAAAATAAATGGATCTTCAAGAGGAAGACGGACGCTGATAGTAGTGTTACTATCTACAAAGCTAGAATTGTCGCAAAAGGTTTTCGACAAGTTCAAGGTGTTGACTACGATGAGATTTTCTCACTCGTATCTATGCTTAAGTCTGTCCGAATCATGTTAGCAATTGCCATATTTTATGAAATCTGGCAAATGGATAAACAAAACTGCATTCCTTAATGGATTTACTAAAGAAGAGTTGTATACGATGCAACTAGAAGGTTTTGTCGATCCTAAAGGTGCTAACAAAATATGCAAGATCTAGCGATCCATCTATGGACTGGTGCAAGCATCTCGGAGTTGGAATATATGCTTTGATAAGTTGATCAAAGCATATAGTTTTATACAGACTTGCGGTGAAGCCTGTATTTACAAGAAAGTGAGTGGGAGCACTACAGCATTTCTGATAAGTACATGTGTATGACATATTGTTAATCGGAAATAATGTAGAATTATTCTGCAAAGCATAAAGGAGTGTTTGAAAGGAGTTTTTCAAAGAAAGACCTCGGTAAAGCTGCTTACATATTGAGTATCAAGATCTATAGAGATAGATCAAGACGCTTGATAAGTTTTTCAATGAGTACATACCTTGACAAGATTTTGAAGTAGTTCAAAATGGAACAGTCAAAGAAAAAGTTTCTTGCCTGTGTTACAAGGTGTGAAGTTGAGTAAGACTCAAAGCCCGACCACGGCAAAAGATAGAGAGAGAATGAACGTCATTCCCTATGCCTTGGTCATAGGTTCTATAAAGTATGCCATGCTATGTACCAGATCTATTGTATACCCTACCACTGAGTTTGGCAAGGGAGTACAATAGTGATCTAGGAGTAGATCACTGGACAGCGGTCAAAATTATCCTTAGTGGAATAAGGATACGTTTCTCGATTATGGAAGTGAAAAAAGGTTCGTCGTAAAGGGTTACGCCGATGCAAGTTTTGACACTAATCTAGATGAATATAAGTCTCAATCTAGATACATATTGAAAGTGGGAGCAATTAGCTAGAGTAGCTCCGTGCAGAGAATTGTTGACATAAAGATTTGCAAAATACTTACGGATCTGAATATAACAGACCCGGTGACTAAAATTATCTCACAAGCAAAACATGATCACACCTTAAGTGCTCTTTGGGTGTTAATCACATAGCAATGTGAACTAGATTACTGACTCTAGTAAACCCTTTGGGTGTTGGTCACATATCGATGTGGACTATGGGTGTTAATCACAGGGTGATGTGAACTATTGCTAATAAATCACATGGCGATGTGAACTAGATTATTGACTCTAGTGCAAGTGGGAGACTGAAGGAAATATGCCCTAGAGGCAATAATAAAGTTATTATTTATTTCCTTATATCATGATAAATGTTTATTATTCATGCTAGAATTGTATTAACCGGAAACATAATACATGTGTGAATACATGGACAAACAGAGTGTCACTAGTATGCCTCTACTTGACTAGCTCGTTAATCAAAGATGGTTATGTTTCCTAACCATGAACAAAGAGTTGTCATTTGATTAATGGGATCACATCATTAGTTGAATGATCTAATTGACATGACCCATTCCATTAGCTTAGCACCCGATCGTTTAGTATGTTGCTATTGCTTTCTTCATGACTTATACATGTTCCTATGACTATGAGATTATGCAACTCCCGTTTGCCGGAGGAACACTTTGTGTGCTACCAAACGTCACAACGTAACTGGGTGATTATAAAGGAGCTCTACAGGTGTCTCCAAAGGTACATGTTGGGTTGGCGTATTTCGAGATTAGGATTTGTCACTCCGATTGTCGGAGAGGTATCTCTGGGCCCCCTCGGTAATGCACATCACTGAAGCCTTGCAAGCATTGCAACTAATGAGTTAGTTGCGGGATGATGTATTACGGAACGAGTAAAGAGACTTGCCGGTAACGAGATTGAACTAGGTATTGGATACCGGCGATCGAATCTCGGGCAAGTAACATACCGATGACAAAGGGAACAACGTATGTTGTTATGCGGTCTGACCGATAAAGATCTTCGTAGAATATGTAGGAGCCAATATGGGCATCCAGGTCCCGCTATTGGTTATTGACCGGAGACGTGTCTCGGTCATGTCTACATTGTTCTCGAACCCGTAGGGTCCGCACGCTTAACGTTACGATGACAGTTATTATGAGTTTATGCATTTTGATGTACCGAAGATTGTTCGGAGTCCCGGATGTGATCATGGACATGACGAGGAGTCTCGAAATGGTCGAGACATAAAGATTGATATATTTGAAGCCTATGTTTGGATATCGGAAGTGTTCCGGGTGAAATCGGGATTTTACCGGAGTAACGGAGGTTACCGGAACCCCCCCGGGAGCTATATGGGCCTTAGTGGGCTTTAGTGGAAAGGAGAAAGGGGCAGCCCAAGGTGGGCTGCGCGCCTCCCCCCTCCCTAGTCCTATTAGGACAAGGAGAGGTGGCCGTCCCCCTCTCTCTCTTTCCCCCCTCGAGGAATCCTATTCCAACTAGGATTGGGGGGGAATCCTACTCCCAGAGGGAGTAGGACTCCCTTGGCGCGCCCTCCTTGGCCGGCCGCCCCCTCCCCCTTGGCTCCTTTATATACGGAGGTAGGGGGCACCCTAGGACACACAAGTTGATCCTTGAGATCGTTCCTTAGCCGTGTGCGGTGCCCCCTGCCACCATATTCCACCTCGATCATATTGTAGCGGTGCTTAGGTGAAGCCCTGCGATGGTAGAACATCAAGATCGTCACCACGCCGTCGTGCTAACGGAACTCCTCCCCGACACTTTGCTGGATAGGAGCCCGGGGATTGTCATCGAGCTGTACGTGTGCTAAGAACTCGGAGGTGCCGGAGTAACGGTGCTTGGATCGGTCGGATCGGGAAGACGTACGACTACTTCCTCTATGTTGTGTCAACGCTTCCGCAGTCGGTCTACGTGGGTACGTAGACAACACTCTCCCCTCTCATTGCTGTGCATCATCATGATCTTGCGTGTGCGTAGGAAATTTTTTGAAATTACTATGAAACCCAACACCTTTATATGGGTGTGATGCTTCTCTTGTATTAACTTCTTTTCTTCTTCCAGCTTCAATATCACCTTATCTTTTCTTTCAATCTCTGTGTTGCTCTGGTCATACATATCCCAAATCTTGCGCAATGCATTCTGCATTGGTTCTGGCCATTCTGCATCAATCCACTGCACCAGACCACAGTTGTCGCCGTCCTGGATTAATTTTTTTGCAAAAAGAGTAAAGACTAAGTACAATTGAACAGGAATTGAGCACTTAAATGTTCTAATTATCAAATGCTGAATTTGAATGGATTTTTGTAACAAGCTGTACACTTTGTTCTTAAATACCAAACAGCACATACATACGAACAGCACATACACTCTGTTCTTAAATTAGACCTAAATTACACCTAGTAGACAATTGTTCAATGGCATAGAAAGGATCAGCATGAACCTCATTACCACATCCGTAAAACCTACGGCCAGTGTTCACGCCTTGGAATACAACACCCCTATGCACCGGCAAATTGTGACTGCACATCGGTCCTTCGGCAACAATGCCACACCACTCTGGGTCACCAATGGTATGTGGAACCTAGAAGGGTTCACATAGAGTACATCCTCAAATCCCATATCAAATGGGTCAAAACTAACCTCAAATGGAGTACAGATCGAAGAAAACCTAACCCTAATTGAGAAAGACGATGAACTCACATAGGATTCGTCCGCGTGCGAGATGAAAAGGGGGGAAACAGACACCTCGCTGCTGGTTTCGCCATCCTTCCAGGAGACCATGGCTGCGGCGGTCGGTCGCAGGGGCACGGGCGGTCGGCAGCGGGGGCACGGGCGGTCGGCGGCGGGGGACGGGCGGTCGGCGGCGGGGGGACGGGCGGCGGCGACAGAGACCTGCGAAAGAGTGAGAGAGCGAATGGACGAATGGGTTGGGCTCGAGCAGCTGGTTAGGTTTAGACCGACGCTGTCTAACGGCGCGTCACGGCCGCCGTCTCGCCCTGGCCACGTGGCACCTGACAAAGGGACCCACCCATCAGAAATGCACTCAAACGCTCTAAATCACGGTATCAGCGTTTTCTGAAAACTGTCACCCCAATGTTGGTGGTTTTTTGAAAAAAAACTGAATGCTGGCGGTTTTCTGAATTAGGGTCCTCAATTGTGGTGGTTTTTTGCAATTTACTCTATCTCAGGAGATAGGATGAGGGTGCCAAATCAAAAGCTACTCCCTCCTTCCATCTATGTAGGGCCTAATGCGTTTTTCGAGGCTAACTGTGATCAAATATTAGAGCAATAATATATGACATGCAACTTACATAAAGCATGGATTTGCAATGCAGCCTCCTCGGGAGGGCGTCTCATTCTCCTTAACTCCTCTTTAACTAGCATTGTGTACCTCTACATGTCCATGTTCCTACTAGCTAAGGGAGTGATTAGTAAACTGGATAAACATCGCAAGCGCTTTTTCTGGCAAGAACATGATGGACGCAAGCGGTATCACCTGGTCAAATGGTCCAGAATTTGTCGATCGAAAGAGAAGGGGGGCCTAGGGGTGGAAGATTTACGTAAACAGAATATAAGTCTGCTCACCAAGTGGTGGTGGAAGTTAGAGACCCGGAATGGGCTTTGGCAGGAGGTGATCTGGGCAAAATATTTCAAAAAGGATACGGTGGCATCCATTAAGACCAGATTTGGGGACTCTCGCATCTGGAAAGCTATCATGAAAGTTAAGGAGCACTATATGATTGGCAGAAAAGTAATCTTGAACTCTGGCAATCTTGCCGGATTGTGGTTGGATCCTTTTGGCGATGAGCAACCGCTATATGTCCAGTTTCCTGTTCTGTTCAGCATATGTGATAATCAAGAGATAACGGTGGCTAAGTTCAGGGAGAATGTGGAGGTGAACTTCTTTAGAAGAAGTCTCAACCCCACACTTCTCGAACAATGGAGGGATGTGCGAGATAAGGTGCGGGGCTGTAACACCCCGGATGTAACTTTCCCAATTTGTACTCCAACTCTTGCCGTTTCCGGCGTTAAGTTATATTTATTATCTCGGGTTCGGGTTTTGTCTCCGTGTGTTATTGTCATTGTCATGCATCTCATATCATGTCATCATATGCATTGCATTTGCATACGTGTTCGTCTCATGCATTCGAGCATTTTCCCGTTGTCCGTTTTGCATTCTGGCGCTTCGTTCTCCTCCGGTGGTCATTTCTAGCTTTCTTTTGTGTGTGGGGATTAAACATTTCCGGATTGGACCGAGACTTGCCAAGCGGCCTTGGTTTACTACCGGTAGACCGCCTGTCATGTTTCGTACCATTTGGACTTTGTTTGATACTCCAACTGTTAACCGAGGGACCGAAAAGGCCTCGTGTGTGTTGCAGCCCAACACCCCTCCAAGTTGGCCCAAAACCCACCTAACTCTGCTCCATCATTTAGAGCGTTCGATCACGATCGCGTGGCCGAAAACCGCACCTCATTTGGACTCTCCTAGCTCCCTCTATGCCTATAAATAGATCCCTCCACGAAATCCCGGGTCATTCGCACCCTAACCCTAGACCTTTCGTCATCCACGCGCCGGACGTGTCCGCCGGCGCCGGACATAGTCACCGCAGCCAGCCACCGGGCGCCAAGTGGCAGCCCCTCGCCCCCACGCCGCGCGGCCCGCCGGAGCCCGCTTCGAGCCCCCGGAGCCCGCTCCCTCGCCCCGCCTCCTCGCGCCCAAGGCGCCGCCCGAC
>NC_041390.1:17373120-17375379 GCF_002162155.2 Triticum dicoccoides
GCCTCGCCGTGCTCCGCCGCCGCCGCCGCCCTCCGCCGTCCTCCTCGTCTTCTCGCCGAGTCCGGCTGGCGTGCCTCCCCTCGCCAAGTCCGGCGACGAACTCCGGCAAGAACCCCGGCAATCCTCGTAAAGCGTGCAGATCTCAGATCCGGATTTGTCTCGGGTTGACTTTTTGCCCGGAACCCTAATCCAAGTGCTCATGTTCATAGCCCCGTAACTTTGCATCCGTAGCTCCGATTCATGCATATAGCATATCAAAATGTTCATCTCAGAGAGTACATCATTTCATTCCATTGCATCATTTTCATTTGAGTTCATCTTGATGCCCGAAATGCTGTTAGAAGAGGGCTACTTGAGTTAATTGTCAGATCTGCTACTCCGTTTAGCACTTTTGTCATTTTTGCCATGACTATTGTGTGCATGATATGCCCGTGAGTTCTACATATGTTTTGTTAAGGGTTTTGTCATCTTTCTAGAGGTGCAACCCATGTATTTTTGTGATGTGTGTGGTGGCTTGTGCAAGCTTGCAAAGTGGTGCACTTGCTAAGTCTGTTTTCAGGGACTTAGTAATTTCACTAAGTCCTGGAGCTGTTTATCTCATGATGCCATATGTTCTTATTATTTTCTAGTGATCCGTGCCTCTTTTGAGGATGATCAGTAAGGGAGTTTTGTTAATATTGTAGTGCTCTATCCATCCATGTCTTTGTTTGCAATTATGGAGCACCCTAGCTTGAGTCAATCGAGCTCTACTTTTGCTACTTTGTGAATCTGGGCAGATTGTCAACTTGTTTGCAATTTTGCCGGTGATGTTGTAGTTGATCCGTGCATGCTATGCTATTGTTCTTGTCATGTCTAGCTTGCATTTTGTGCCTTCTTTATGGGTGTATGCTTGTCTTGCCATGAATTGCACCATGGTGAGTGCATCGAGCTCGTAAACATGCCTACTTGAGTTATATTTCAGATTGTGTCAGTTTTCACTAAGTCTGAAAACTGATTATGTTCTTGCTATGTTCACATGCTTGCAATTGTATTTTCTGATCCCTTTTGGCTCAAGGTCACTAAGGGACTTTTGTTAAGCTCTTTGAGTAGCTCCATGCCATGCTTTACTTTGCCATGATCAGGACCTGTAGCATGTAGTTTTGTTGCTCCGAAGAGGGCTACCTGATCTGAAATTCCAGACAAGTGTTAATTTCACTAAGTCTGAGATCTGTTTGCCATATGCGTTTTTGCCATGCTTGTTTGAACCTGTTAATGGATGATTTGGCCATAGCTCAGTGCTAGACTTTTGTTAAGCATCTTGTGTGCATCCCTGCCATGTATTTTGTTGTCATGTTTGGGTGCTGTAGCATGTTCATTTCATTGCATTTAGAGGCCTACTTGCTGTAAATCGCAGACCGGTGTCATTTTTGAATCGCTTGCCATTTCCAAACCGTAACTCCGATTCCGGCGTTCTTTATATAGTTTTCAAGCGATTTCATCTCATCTTTCCAGTGGCACACTTGGGTTTCCAAGTTGAGGCCAGGTTCATGCATTTCCTGTCATATCTTGCATTTTTGCATCCCGCATCGCATCCCGCATAGCATATCATCATTTCATAATATTGCTTGGTCTTGCACGTGGTTGATTGTATCCTTGTTGCTTGTTTGTATTGTTTGGGTAGAGCCGGGAGACGAGTTTGCTAACGAGGAGCCCGTTGAGTTTGCTTTCGAGGATCCAGTCAACTCTGACAACTGTGCAGGCAAGATGATCATACCCTCGAAATCAATACTATCTTTGCTATGCTAGTTTTGCTCGCTCTTTTGCTATGCCAATGCTACGATGCCTACCACTTGCTTGCAAGCCTCCCAAATTGCCATGTCAAACCTC
Organism: Triticum dicoccoides; assembly: GCF_002162155.2. Lineage (NCBI taxonomy): Eukaryota > Viridiplantae > Streptophyta > Magnoliopsida > Poales > Poaceae > Triticum > Triticum dicoccoides. The sequence continues at coordinate 17,374,987 of NC_041390.1, forward strand.
TAACCCACCATTGTCCTAGCAAACCGTTGATTGGCTATGTTACCGCTTTGCTCAGCCCCTCTTATAGCGTTGCTAGTTGCAGGTGAAGATTGGAGGCCGTTCCTCGTTGGAACATTTATTTACTTGTTGGGATATCATTATATTATCTTGTTATCTTAATGCATCTATACACTTGGTAAAGGGTGGAAGGCTCGGCCTCTCGCCTAGTGTTTTGTTCCACTCTTGCCGCCCTAGTTTCCGTCATATCGGTGTTATGTTCCCGGATTTTGCGTTCCTTACGCGGTTGGGTTATAATGGGAACCCCTTGATAGTTCGCCTTGATTAAAGCTTTTCCAGCAATGCCCAACCTTGGTCTTACCATTTGCCACCTAGCCTCTTTTTCCCTCGGGTTTC
>NC_041390.1:17375741-17384376 GCF_002162155.2 Triticum dicoccoides
GTGCAGCGCCCCCTCGGGGAAACTCGAGGTTTGGTTTTAGTTGTATGGAGCGCTCATCTGAGTGTGCCCTGAGAAAGAGATATGTGCAGCTCCTATCGGGATTTGTCGGCACATTCGGGCGGTGTTGCTGGTCTTGTTTTAACCTGTCGAAGTGTCTTGAGTTACCGAGATACCGAGTCTGATCGGAATGTCTTGGGAGGAGGTCTATTCCTTCGTTGACCGTGAGAGCTTGTCATGGGCTAAGTTGGGACTCCCCTGCAGGGATTGAACTTTCGAAAGCCGTGCCCGCGGTTATGGGCAGATGGGAATTTGTTAATGTCCGGTTGTAGATAACTTGAACCTTAACTTAACAAAAATGAATCAACTGAGTGTGTTACCGTGATGGCCTCTTCTCGGCGGAGTCCGAGAAGTGGACACGGTGTTGGAGTAATGTTTGCGCAGGTTGCTCTCTAGTTTCTCGCTCGCGCTTTGCCTCCTCTTCTCGCCCTCTTTTGCGAATAAGTTAGCCACCATACTTGCTAGTCGCTTGCTGCAGCTCCACTTATATTTACCTTGCCATACCTATAAGCTTAAATAGTCTTGATCGCGAGGGTGCGAGATTGCTGAGTCCCTGTGGCTCACAGATTACTATTATACCAGATGCAGGGCCTGATGATTCCGCTCCAGGAGACGCGTATGAGCTCAAGTGGGAGTCCGACGAAGACTCTCAACGTTACTACGTTTCCTTTCCCGATGATCAGTAGTGGTGCCCAGTTGGGGGTGATTGGGACCGTGTCGCATGTTGGGTTCTCTTTTATTTTGGCGCCGTAGTCGGGCCATGAGTGTTTGGATGATGTAATGTTATTTATGTACTTGATTGACGTGGTGAGTGTAAGCCAACTATGTTATCTCCCCTTTATTATTTATATTACATGGGATGTTGTGAAGATTGCCTAACTTGCGACATATGCCTTCAATGCGATTATGTCTCTAAGTCGTGCCTCGACACGTGGGAGCTATAGTCGCATCGAGGGTGTTACAGGGGCTGGCCCCTATCTAACGATCCAGATCAGGTTGTTTGCTCCATGGGGAAGAAGAAGAAATTTACCACAAAATCCGTTTATGAATACTTGGAGAGACCCCTAGCTGGATGCAACTTTAGATGGATTTGGAGAGAAAAAATTCCCCTAAAAAATCAGATTTTTTTGGCAATTGTTTCAGGATTCTGTCCTGACCAGGGATGTAATGTGCAGACGCGGGTGGCTGGGAAGGCCGGTGCGCGCCTTCTCTGACGGCAGAGAAACCTCTCAGCACCTCTTCTTTACCTGCCCTGTCACTAGAGTTATGTGGAGAACAGTGGGGTGTGTTTTGGGCACTGAGTGTTGCCCTAACAACTTGTGGCAATACTTCGCTTGGTGTCATTGTTACCTCCCTGATGGTGAGAGGTTTTACACGTTTGGCCTGGCTGCGTTATGTTGGGCGATGTGGAACTGTTGTAACAAAAGAATCTTTGAATTCAAGGATTTGAAGTCTCCTTTTGAGGTGATATAATCTGCTTGTGGATACATATCTTATTGGGCAGGTCTGCTGTCGGGTGAAGATCGGGAGGCGATGGAGCGTGGATCGAAGATGCTGAGGATCAATGCCACAAACATGATGAGAATCTGTGCAACACCGAGAGATGCGACGCGGGGCGGGTGAAAGTTGAAGTTCAGGTGGCCAAGGGCGGGAGGCAGTGCTTCTTCTTCTCCGCATGTGCTTCTTTTGGCTCCTGTATCCCGGTCATGGCGCATGAAGTTGGCATTTTGGTGAAAGACTAGTTTGGTTATGTGAGTGGTTCATGCTCCTGCGCGAGCTTTTGTGTGGGTGGCCTATCTGAATCAGGCTTGTAATGGCTGAACTTTTCTGGTCGTAGCTTCGTAGGTGTCACTGGGTTTTCGCCCCATGGTGGGCTGCCCGATGACGGGTGCCCATCGTGGGTTTCCCAGTGATGCGTTGAACCCGCTTCCCCTTTCTAGGTTTCCTGGATCTTTTGAACTGATGTTATTTCCATTATGAGAGTAATGGAAAGGGGTAATGCCCAGTTTAAAAAAGCATCACTCAGTCTTTGAGTTGTATCCATAGTCACAACCTGTAACGCATGGGCATTCTCCACAACGTGCATAAGGAATTCAACTTGGCCTCTCTCACCCCTGAAACCCGTGACACGGATGTTCTTCAGATGCGTGTATTCAGATGGCGGGACCTCTTGTCTGAAAGGTCCCTCATTTGCAAACCACATAGTAGCAATCCCATGAAACTGCAAAAAAAGTACATATACGATGGTATTCGAATTCAGCACAGAGAGAAACAATGCTGGAACGAAATACCATTCAAGATGCATGTAACATGGGGTATCTGGTTAATTACCATCTGCATGCAGGTCGAAAATAATACTATGTGGCAAAATAGGAACCAGTTCGGGAATATTACTTACATGTACTTCCAGCCTTTCAATAAGCGGAGCAACCCTTAGAAACGAAACAATGTAGAGAATTTTATCATGATCTTCATAAGATATCATCAACATTATCTGCACATGCCTGAGCCGAGAAAACACGCGAGGACTATTTAATGTCCATCGGGTCTGAAAGATAAAAGCAGAGGTTATTATTACTACTACACAAATGAGTTGCACACGCTAAACCCTAACTTGAATATCGTCGGAATGAAATACCTCTAGATGTAGAATTAAAACATCCAGTATTAGATTTTGGTACATCTGGAAGCCTGTCAAGGAGTGACGCGGCAGCATGCTGAAAAACTGCACCGCGGAGCGAAATCTTTGCATTTTTCCAGTTTGGAAGCATGACGGAGGGCAATAGGTATGTATGTTCCATGGTACAAAAAGGTGGAGAGACTTGCAGCGTGGAACTCTATCTTGGTTATTTCCCACTAAATAACCTTCAAGTAGTGCAGGTGCGACAATTGCTGAACGACCGTCAGCTCATCGTTCAGGTGGCATCTGACTAGGCTCAGCCACTCGAGTTTACAGCAGTTGCCCAAGATGTTCTCCAGATCCTGCCTAGTGGTGCCTTTCAGTAAATAGAGATCGAGCTTTCTTAGGTTTGGAGACCTGCGAAGTGCGAAGGAGGTTTGAAGCATACAAAGCTAAGTTCCAGATACTCTAGGCAGGATACGCTTTCCTTGTCCAGGAGGTCGAATGGGAACGTGTAATGATAGCCGTGTCTCAGGGAGTAAATTGCAAAAAACCACCACAATTGAGGACCCTAATTCAGAAAACCGCCGGCATTCAGTTTTTTTTTCAAAAAACCACCAACATTGGGGTGACAGTTTTCAGAAAACGCTGATACCGTGATTTAGAGCGTTTGAGTGGATTTCTGACGGGTGGGTCCCTTTGTCAGGTGCCACGTGGCCAGGGCGAGACGGCGGCCGTGACGCGCCGTTAGACGGTGTCGGTCTAAACCTAACCAGCTCGAACCCTACCACCACTTTCCCCCAAATCGCATCTCGACTCCCCCTGGCTACCCGCTCGTGCTCACATCTCCCCCATGGCCACCGGCGGCGGCGGCGGCGGATGTGCCGGCAGCGACCTCAGATTCGTCAAATCTGGTGCCCGCTCCGCCTTTCCTCGCTCTCCCACGACCCTTCCTCTCTCTCCCACGGCCCTTCCTCGCTCTCCCACCGCCCCCCTGCTAGGGTTGCTGGCAATGGTGGATCTTTCACCGACGGCGGAGAGGAGCTCGACGAGCAAGGCGGCAGCAAGTTCAAGCCCACATCCGACGACATTTTTTCGTGGGCGGCAGCATCATTGGCCCAGGTCTGGATGGCAAATCCCGCGCAGAGCCACCACTTCACCTCTGGCCTAGGCGGTGTGGAGTGAGTCTTCTTCTTCTTCCTCTTAACTCTCTGAATTGGCTAGGAGTGCTTAGCTCTGTATAATTTTTCGTGTAGTCTATACTTCTCTTAGCCAACTGAATTTAGGAATTAGGGTTAACTGAATTGTTCATGTTTATTTGTTCCTGTATGTCTTAGCTATCTTGAGGTGTACTCGATATACATTGTAGTGTTATTTTAAATTATTTGGAACTGAACTATAGTTTAAGTGTAAGTAGTGTTAACTGACATTGGAACAGACCATAGTGTAACTGAATATAGTGTTAACTGAATTTAAGTGTGACATGAATTAAAGTTTAACTAAATTTAGTGTTAAATGAATTTGTTTTGACATGTATTATAGTTTAAATGAATGTAGTTTAACTGAATGCACTATTAAGTGTAAGTAGTGTTAGCAGAAAATATTTGCAACTAGTTTAACTGAAATTAGTGTTAACTGACATTGGAACATAACCATAGTGTAACTGAATTTAGTGTTAACTGAATTTGTTTTGACATAAATTATAGTTTAACTGAATTTAGTGTTAAATGAATTTGTTTTGACATGTATTATAGTTTAAATGAATGTAGTTTAACTGAATGCACTATTAAGTGAACTTGTTTATAAATTGCAGTTTGGATGATGATGAACCATGGGAAGTGAGGTTTCATTTCCAAGGCTGTGACAATCTAGAAAGGAGACTGTATGAGTCAGATATAACATATCTGAATATGTTAGCTATCATTGGGATTCAGGGCTATGATCAGAATGATTCCATGTATTATGTGAAGGAAGATGGTGTAGGAATGTCAGGGATGCAACTAATCAGGAGTGATGAAGATGTTGAAGAGATGCTGGAGTTATATGAGGACAAGATGTGTGTTACTATCACTGTTATGAAAGGTAGAGAGTCTGAGAGGGCAGAATTGCAGATTAACATTGGAGATGAGCAGCAAATTCCTATTTCATAGACAGGTTCACCTAAAATATACAATGTAGATGAAGAAGGTGTGCTATATGCAAGTCAGTCAAGTGAAAAAGCAGAACAAGTAGCATGTTCTGCTCCAATTGTTAGTGTACACACAGAGGACTCATTTGGAGAATATCTTATCACTCAGGAGAGTTGCAATGTGAGGAAGGGAACAACTATTGCAGATCTAGATGATTTCCTTAATGAGTTTGCTGACATGCCAGAAGTGCAAGAACACAACATGGAAGAAGATAACATGGAGGAGGAAGATCTGATGGATTCTGATAGTGAAGAGGAGCAGGAGGATGAGGATGCAGAGCTACATGTGAAAATAAAAGACTTGAAGAGCAAGAGGGTTTTTGAAGGTGATTCTGAGCCAGAAGATTTATTTTGTGAGGCTGATGAGGAAGAAGAGGGCTTTGTTGAACCAGCACCTATGCAGAAATTGCCTATTAGAAGAGGACCCACAACAAGATCTCATTGTAGTTCAGAAGCTAAACTTGAAGAAGACTATGTTCCATTGTCTGATGAGGACATAGATGAGGAATTTGAAGTTGATTCAGATGAAGAGGTTGTGTTCTACTGCTCCTCATCTGGCAGGAAGTCAAGGGTAAAGAAGCGGAAGGCCAGGAAATGGTATGATGAGAACAGGCTTGCCCCACAGGAGCAAATATGCTTTCACATGTGTTTTACTGATGTTTATCAGTTCAGGAGAGCTTTGGTTAATCTTCATGTCACTCAAAGGAGGAACTTCCATTACCATAGGAACAACAAAGACAGGGTAATTGTTGATTGTGTTGAGAAAGACTGCCCCTTCCACATGGTTGCATCTGTTATAGCAAATGAGAAAACATTTTGTATTAGGAAGTTGCAATTAGAGCATACATGTGCTCCAAGTGGTGAGAATTGTAAGATTTCTGCTAGGTATGTGGCCAAAGCAGTTGAGGATAGTTTCAGGACAGATCCAAAAGCAGGAATTGAGACTATGATAGACAAGACAAAGGCGAAGTTTGGTGTGGAGATTGGGAAGATGAAGGCTTACAGGGCAAGACAGCAAGCTCTTAGTATGGTCCAAGGTGATCAGGAAGCACAATATACCAGGATAAGAGACTATCTCCAGGCTGTGCTTGACACTAACAACGAAGCAGATGTATTGTGACAACAAGAGTTGTGAAAGAGCATCCAAGCAAGAACCCTAGATTTCATAGGTTGTTCATTTGTTTGGCAGCTCAAAGGGATGGTTTTATCAAAGGATGTAGACCTTTCATAGGTATGTTACTAGTGCAATTACATATACAAGTGTAGCATATGAAGGTTTTGTGAAATTTACTATGGTCTTATGTAATTGTTTTCAGGTCTAGATGGTTGCTTTGTGAAGTTGAACACAGGTCAACAAATCCTAGCTGATACAGGTAGAGATGGAAACAATAACATATTTCCACTAGCTTTTGGAGTAGTTGAGAAAGAAGCTACTCCAAGTTGGTGTTGGTTTCTCACTCAACTAAAGATAGCTATTGGTGGAGAATCAGGAGAATTTGGATACTACACAATTATTTCAGACAGGCAAAAGGTAATGCTGGTGCCTTCATTATTAGTGACTACATTAGTGCCTTTATTTCATACTTAGAATTACTAGTTGCAATTAGAATTACTTAGAATTATTAGTGTCCATGGCAAAACATAGTTAGTGACTAAATTAGTCCCTTCATTACTGTCATCAGGGTCTTCTCAATGCAATTGACCAAATTTTTCCAAATTGCCCTCAAAGATACTGTTTAAGACACATTTATGCAAATTTCCAAAGTGCTGGCTTTAGGGGGGATGAACTTAAGAAATATATGGATGCAGTTGCTTACTCTTACACTGAAAATGGGTTTAAGTTAGCAATGGAAGAGATTAGAAAGGAGAGTGAGGATGCATGGTTGTGGCTCAAGGCAATTCCTGTTGATACATGGGCTAGGCATGCCATGGACACAAACTGTAAGACTGACGTAGTAGTCAACAACATCAGTGAGGTGTTCAATAGGATGATTTTGGATATTAGGGGAAAACCCATTAAAACAATGGTTGAAGGTGCCAGGAGCAAACTGATGGTCAAGTTCAATGAGAAAAGGATTGGAGGGCAGACTGCCAGATGGGAAATTACCCCAACATATGCAGAGATGCTAGAAGAGGCCAAGGAATGGGCTAGGAATTGCAAGGCCATGATGGCAGGCCCAGATCTATTCTAGGTCAACAGTGGTGAGAAGTCTTATGCTGTCAACTTGAAAGATTGGACATGTGGTTGTAGGAAATGGGATATGACAGGTGTACCATGTAACCATGATGTGTCTGCCATATACAAATCAAAACAGCAACCTGAGGATTTTGTGCATAAATTCTTCAAGAAAGCAATGTATGTTGCAGCATACAAACCAATGATCTACCCTGTTCCAGGTCCTGATCTTTGGACAAGAACTGATACAAGAGACATTGATCCACCTGTGTTTCATAGAAAGAAAGGTAGAAAACAGACCCAGAGAAGGAAGGGCCAATTTGAGGTGCCAAAACCCAAGGACACATCCAGGGTTGGAACAATTACATGCAGTAATTGTGGAAGGCAAGGACATAGGTACACAAACTGCCATGATGCTCTAAAGCCAGCACTTGCTGCTAGGAAAAACAAGCACAAGGTACATTTACATTTCTGCACTGTACATTTCTGCACAGAAACTGTTTTTGATACATAGGGCTGGAACTATTTTGTTTCAGGAAAATAGGGCTGCTCCAAGAGCTACAGCAGGAACTTCAGAAGCTCCTACTCATACTCCAACAGCTGCTCCAACACCTACTGCTAGGAAAAACAAGCACAAGGTACATTTACATTTCTGCACTTTATAATTTCCAAAGAAGCTAGCAAAATCTGTTTTTGATACATAGGGCTGGAACTATTTTCTTTCAGGAAAATATGGCTGCTCCAAGAGCTGCAGCAGGAACTTCAGCAGCTGCTCCAACACCACCTCCAGCAGCTGCTCCAAGAGCTACTCCATCTTCTGCCAGCACAATTTCCACATCAAGGGCTTCTGCTGCTCCAAGATCTGCAGCTCCAAGAGGAAGGGCTGCATCAACAAGGACTACACCAGCACCCAGGTCTTCATTTGCTCCTCCAAGGCCTTCCACTAATCACAGGGTTGGAAGTTCTTCAGCTGCAGGTAGAAGGGTCACCAAGAGGCCAAACAGGCTCAAGGATTATTTCTATGCTAGTGGCAACTAGCTGTGTAATGCACCCTAGCTGATGGACCAACCAAGGAGTCATTTTGCCAAGAAAAACTATGTCATTTTGCAACTTGTTATGCCTGTTGCTTTGTGGCTGTTGAACTCATTATGGATGAGGATTGCCATGTTGAACTTGTTTTCTGGTTGTGTAATGAACACTTGGATGATGTGTCATGGATGATGTTATATTATGCTACTGTTGAGCATTGCCATGTTGAACTTTTTTATCATGATGAAGTTTATGATGATGTGTTTGGCTTTGATGATTGGCATGATGAATTTTATTTGTCATGATGAAGTTTATATGTACTAGATGAACTATTATTTTGTCCTCGAGTGGTTTGTCGAGAGGCTAGGTTCAACCAAAAGAGGCATTTTTGTCCTTGAGTGGTTTGTCGAGAGGCTAGGTTCAACCAAAAGAGGCATTTTTGTCCTCGAGTGGTTTGTCGAGAGGCTAGGTTCAACCAAAAGAGGCATTTTTGTCCTCGAATGGTTTGTCGATAGGCTAGGTTCAACCAAAAGAGGCATTTTTGTCCTCGAGTGGTTTGTCGATA
>NC_041390.1:17384556-17409967 GCF_002162155.2 Triticum dicoccoides
CGAGTGATTTGTCGAGAGGCTAGGTTCAACCAAAAGAGTCATTTTGTCATCGACAGGGTTATCGAGAGGCTAGGTTCAACCAAAAGAGTGATTTTGTCATCGACGGGGTTATCGAGAGGCTAGGTTCAACCAAAAGAGTCATTTTGTCATCGACAGGGTTATCGAGAGGCTAGGTTCAACCAAAAGAGTTATTTTGTCATCGACAGGGTTATCGAGAGGCTAGGTTCAACTAAAAGAGTGATTTTGTCATCGACGGGGTTATCGAGAGGCTAGGTTCAACCAAAAGAGTGATTATGTCATCATTTCTCAACTTCAAAGTGCACATCATAATTGTTTTGATATCAATGCTGATTTTTTCATCATTTATCATACATGATTTTGTCATAATTAAATCAATGGACAACACATTTCATTCCAACCAACATCATAATTGTTCTGCTATCACAGCAACAGATTTCATTCCAACCAACATGGTAATTCCAAACATTAGTAGCCACAACCATACATGATATAGGTTCACATACTACAACACCCACACATTGTTCTTGCTTCTAACATTAGTAGCCACCACAACCATACATAATACATAATACATAAACCACCAACATTTACTCATCACAAATTTCCTTGATTCTATTGATCTTACTCTTGTTCTGCTCCCCAGCCTTCAGCAAATCAGCTATGATGTACTCCAGCCTTTTCTTCTCTTGCTTCAGCTCTACCATACCTTGATCTGCTACAGCCTTCTTCCAATTGGTGATCAGTTCATCATTGCTCTGCTTAATAACTTGAAGTGCTAGCTTCAGATCCATATTCTCTTTCTCAAGCCTAGCCTTCTCTTCCTGGGCTTCAACTACAGCTTTCTCAACATCACTATCCTGCATAATCTTCTCATAGTTCTCCCTCATCACATTCTTGTGAACTGTTGCAAAAAACTGGCTTGTTTCCTTTATATGGGTGTGATGCTTCTCTTGTATTAACTTTTTTTCTTCTTCCAGCTTCAATATCACCTTATCTTTTCTTTCAATCTCTGTGTTGCTCTGGTCATACATATCCCAAATCTTGCGCAATGCATTCTGCATTGGTTCTGGCCATTCTGCATCAATCCACTGCACCAGACCACAGTTGTCGCCGTCCTGGATTAAATTTTTTGCAAAAAGAGTAAAGACTAAGTACAATTGAACAGGAACTGAGCACTTAAATGTTCTAATTATCAAATGCTGAATTTGAATGGATTTTTGTAACAAGCTGTACACTTTGTTCTTAAATACCAAACAGCACATACATACGAACAGCACATACACTCTGTTCTTAAATTAGACCTAAATTACACCTAGTAGACAATTGTTCAATGGCATAGAAAGGATCAGCACGAACCTCATTACCACATCCGTAAAACCTACGGCCAGTGTTCACGCCTTGGAATACAACACCCCTATGCACCGGCAAATTGTGACTGCACATCGGTCCTTCGGCAACAATGCCACACCACTCTAGGTCAACAATGGTATGTGGAACCTAGAAGGGTTCACATAGAGTACATCCTCAAATCCCAGATCAAATGGGTCAAAACTAACCTCAAATGGAGTACAGATCGAAGAAAACCTAACCCTAATTGAGAAAGACAATGAACTCACATAGGATTCGTCCGCGTGCGAGGTGAAAAGGGGGGAAATAGACTCCTCGCTGCTGGTTTTGCCATCCTTCCAGGAGACCATGGCTGCGGCGGTCGGCGGCGGGGGCGCGGGCGGTCGGCGGCGGGGGGACGGGCGGCGGCGACAGAGACCTGCGAAAGAGTGAGAGAGCGAATGGACGAATGGGTTGGGCTCGAGCAGCTGGTTATGTTTAGACCGACGCCGTCTAACGGCGCGTCACGGCCGCCGTCTCGCCCTGGCCACGTGGCACCTGACAAAGGGACCCACCCGTCAGAAATCCACTCAAACGCTCTAAATCACGGTATCAGCGTTTTCTGAAAACTGTCACCCCAATGTTGGTGGTTTTTTGAAAAAAAATTGAATGCTGGCGGTTTTCTGAATTAGGGTCCTCAATTGTGGTGGTTTTTTGCAATTTACTCTGTCTCAGGAGATAGGATGAGGGTGCCAAATCAAAAGCTACTCCCTCCTTCCATCTATATAGGGCCTAATGCGTTTTTCGAGGCTAACTGTGATCAAATATTAGAGCAATAATATATGACATGCAACTTACATAAAGCACACCGTTAAATTCGTGTGTGAAAGAAGCTTTCAATGATATAATTTTCACATTATGCATGTCATGTATTATTAATCTTATCAATAGTCAAAGGCGGTCTTAAAAAACGCGTTAGGACGTCAAGATCATGAACAAACTTGCCACGGTGCTTCCGCAAAACCGCGTTAACACGGTCGATGAACACCTGGGCATGTTGTTTCCCCCTATGGGTATGGGCCTCATTGACGACACCGTTGAAACTTAGTCTGGGGCAAGTTGTCCACAAAGACTTCCACTCGCTCGCCAAAACGCTGGTCCGCACAACCTCTTTCGCAGGTAATTTCGATAGAATTGTGCATAACATATCCTTGAGCAAAAGAAGGGGAAAAACATATTCTAGTTCTCTTAGCCTTAAAAGTTAAATGAAAAGGGTGGGCCATCTTAACATGATACCTCCGGAAGGTCTTGAAGTTTGATGCTTGGCCTTCCCTTGCCATTGGTCGATCTCGTCGCTGGTTTAACATGGACGCGTTTCTCTAGTGTTGTTCTTGTATTTGTCAGGTAGTTGCCCATTCTGATGCTGAAAACACAACATGGCCAAACGTTGTCATATTATTAGATAGACAAGATGATGATGAGCATGGGCTATGGCAGTTCAATCCCGCACAATCTTTAGCCCTCTTGAATTGTTGCATCTTTACTTGATTTCGGAGCAAAAACAGAGCAGGAATAATGGATAGGATTGAAGAAGCGGAGGCAGAGGCAAACTGACCTGTTATTCCTCACTACAGCTACACTTGCCGCCCTCGGACGAGAGGTCTGAGGCGGCGGGTTAATTTGGGGGCCGGATCAGAAGATTCTGGCGGAGAGGGGAGGGGAGGGGGCGAGCTGCAGTGGGTCGGCGACGAGCGAGGCGGGCGGTGGGTGGATTTTTCTTTCCTCTCTGGCGTCCGAGGCGGGCAATGGAGGAAGAAGCATTTGATGATTTTCCCGGCGCTTTTATTTCGGGCGGTGGTGCAGGCCGAGTCTGACGCCGATTGCGTTACGACGAAGAGGCAAAGTGCTTCCAAATCTGCAGGCCCAACTTATAAATCCCAAGTCTCTAAAAAGTCTTTACTTATTTGGTTCCTGAGACTTAACATGGATTAAAAAACAATATTACAACTATAAGTCTTTATAAATACCTTCTTGAGAGTCTTATTTCATAAGTATCAAATGTCCGCTTTAAATCTTATAAGTCCCTTCTGTTTGGTTTAGATGGGACTTATAGGAACTTTTTAAAGTCCCTAAACCAATAAGTCTCTAGAAACAAACACCCTCTAAAGAACGGAGAGCCCATTACCTCGCACTAGATGTGTTATATATTATTTTCTTTTCTGTTTTTTCGACTTGTTTTTAGGGGATTCTCTTTTTTTGGACAGTGGCTCGGCACGGTCCCTATAGCCCTTTTGAGAGAGAGAAAAGGCTAAGGCCCAATTTGGCAAAGCAAGCTTTCTCAAAACCCTAGTAATTTGGCAAAGCAAGTCTTCTTCGTCTGAGGGTTAAATTTGGATGTTCGGTTAGATTTGTGTTTCAGAAACTCCTCAAATTTTGAAGAGTTGAGATTTAAGAAGATATTTTGAGGGCCCAAATTTTAGGAGTTGGGTTAGATGTGTCTTTACCTCTTGATAAAATGGTCGCACGCATCACTTGATGCAGAGACAAGCGTTCATATAGACGCGCATACACTCACGTATCTCTGAAAGATTGAGCCCGCATATCATCTTGAGATTTACGAACTCACCGTAGGCACCTCGTCGTCGACGGGAACGTGCATCGCCAAAAATCCTAAAATAAATCCAGAAATAAATGCGATCACCAGGATTTGAACCCTGACGGGCTGGGGATACGACAGTCCCTCTAACCATCCGACCACAGGTTGGTTTGCCAAGTTGACTATTTCTAGCAATGTAATTTGTATCTACGTACGGTCGACACGCACGACCGATCTACGGATCGGAGGGTTGTGGATGCGGCCATCTGCATCCATAAGCGTGTGTTGTGTGCAGGCTGGCGTTTCACCACACCAAACGAAGATATACTACTCCTATACATGACATGCATGACACGTCCATTCATCCATGCCGTTAGGTTACCAGCAATGGCACAATTGCCAGTTCTCATAGAGGATGAAAGCGCCCCCGTCTCGGAAGCAACCCGGCAATGGCGGAAACGGCTGCCAACACGCGTGCGACATGCACAGCAGCGAGGTCAGCGGAGGGGAGCGAGACGTTGCGTCCCGCCATGGAAAATCCAGCTCGATCAGAAGCTTATAAATGGCGCCCTCCATGCATTGGAACTCCCCGGAGCTAGCTCGTGGGCTGGTGGCAGGCCATGGAGAAGCTGCGGTGGTCCGCGGAGTCGTCGTCGCAGGGTGCGGTCCCGGAGCGGTTCCTCATGCGGCTGGCAGCGGCGTCCCCGACGCTGGTGTCGCTGCCCGTCATCGACCTCTCCCGCGGCCGCGACGAGGTCCGCCATGCCGTGCTCCACGCCGGCAAGGAGATCGGCTTCTTCCAGGTACGTACATTTATCCGGCAAGATACTTCTGCCCAAGTTATCGCAGTTTTTTTTAACAGCACAAACGCAGACGCTCATATATACACATACACTACTTCTATAAACGTATATATGTATATTGTAGCCTATGAGTACCTTTGAGAAACTGATTTGGCACATTATCTTAAAATTGACGAAGTGCCACCGTGCTTTTGTAGTCGATGAAAACATAACTGTCGCCATTGAAAAGGCTTCTTTTTTTTTGGACGTCACAGTTCAAAAGGCTAATAATACTGTTGGTACCCTTTTGCAGGTAATTCACGGCTGACAACACGTACGCAAGGCTAATACAGACTTGGCGCTCCCTACAATTAACGAAGCCAATGCTTTTATTAAAGAAAAAGCATATACAAATAGCAATGCAAGAGTTTTTTAACACAATATAATTATAGATGCTCACATACGCACATACTCTCAACCCTATGAAGGCACGCACGCACGCATACCTTACTTCTATGAGCACTTTCGAGATACTGAGTCTACACAACATCTTAAGGTTGATGAAGTCGCCACAGACATGAAGATCACCCGCGAAAAGAGGTAAATACAACCGTGGTGCTTCAACTTGCCACGGATGTTCAGTTTAGTGTTTGAACTTGAAAAATACACCAAAGTGATTCTAAAACTTGGCACGGACGTGCAAATACGATGCTAATCACACTCGTGGACGTAAAGTGCGTCGAGGTGGCACCATATATGCTGATGTGGCACAGACATGGCATGGGGTCCACTTATAACTATGAAATATAATTACTTGAATACTATATGTCTCTATGACTAGCCCTCCTGTTAGTACCTTAGCAAATATAAAATGGAAAATTCGCTTGACAGGGATTGATCCAGCAGCCTGACACCTCGATGTACTAATGTAATATATTTTATTACATACCTCTCTATATTTATTGTGTGCACACGGATATTTGTGTAGCATAGAGTAATTATTAATTACACATGAATACTACCAAATCTAGGTTTTATTATTAATATTATTATTGACATATTTTTTAATTAAAAAATAACGTACGATAAATGGGCCACCGGCCGCAACCCATTTATGTATACAAGAGTTTTTGGTTCAAATACATTAAGTATGAGGGGCTGACATTGAAATGGAAATATGTTTGGTGGAATGATGAGCGAAATTTTCCCCAAGCGTCAGGTCGCAGCTTTGATGCCCGTCCAGTACATTTTTATATTAATTTTCTTACTAATTACTGACAGGCGGCGCACTAGTCATAGGGTCATATAGTACTCAAGTAATTCTGTTTTGTACCTACAAGTGGGCCCCATGTCATGTCAGTGCCACGTTAGCCATATACGATTCCACATCGATGCATTTTACGTCTGCGGGCAGGATTAGCACCGTATTTGCACATTCGTGTCAAGTTTTAAAACCAGTTTGGCGTATTTTTTAAGTTCAGACATTAAAGTGAACATCGATGACAAGTTTAGGCATCATTAATGTATTTACCTCGCGAAAAAGTGAATTTGTTGCCTTCCTAACTTAGATTTTCTTCTATTTATTATCTCTCTTAGGATCACATAATACTACTATTTTAACATTGTACCATTATCTCTTTCATTTATTTATTTATTTTATCTCTTTCATTTATTTATTTATTTATTTGGCATGGAGGGACCATAGCAAATACGAACATACATATATAAAATCAAAAGTAAAACAATGTATATAGTACATATTTTATTGCTAAAAGATGGAGTTCTTATTTGTTGCTAAAGTTAAGTTCTTATACATTCCTCTAGCATGTGAACTTAGAGCTTGCCGACACTAATGTGATTGAGAAGCATAGTACCATACCATTTGTTATGTGCATTGTTGAGAAAATTAGCTGTTCGGTTGGCTGGCGAGCAAGGGATTAATAAGCTTATCGGCACGTTAATCGATCATTCAATCAATTAATCGGTTGATTTATCAGTTTATCGGATACTCTGTGATCCTACGAGTAGGGACTAATCGACAAGTTAACCGGTTAATGGGATGAATTCTTGAACAGGGGTTATGTGCAGTACTCCCTCCGTCCCAAAATAAGTGTCATTGTACTTATTTTAGGACGGGGCTAGTATGAAATAGTAAAATTGTGTTCTAGTAATCATTGATTGAACCGGAAAGATCGTACAAGCTCTCGTTTATAACAAGCAACCAAAACTTGTCATAGTTAATTCTTATGGTCATTTTTTTTGCGAGTTCTTATGGACAAATTTGCCCTCATGAATGGACGACGGCTTGGATCAAATGCTACTCATACTCCGTAACGTAAGAGGAAAGCGAGGGTGAATTAAATGCAAGGATCAAATTATCTTGAACAAATTCAATAATATTATGACACCAAACTTGGAACTTATCTGAGTTCAGTAAGATAATGAACATGCTAAACGTGTAGGTGATCAACCATGGCATGCCAGAGCGTACAATGAGGGAGATGGAGATGGCGTGCGGCGACTTCTTCCGCCTCCCGACAACGGACAAGGCAACACTGTACTCGGAGGACACCGGGCAGACCAACCGGCTCTTCTCCAGCACCATGTACAGGTCCGCCGCCGGTGAGAGCTACTCATGCCATTGCCTCCATCTCGCCTGCCACCCCGTCGAGCGCACCAAGCCCGCGTGGCCCGAGAAGCCCGCCGGGCTCCGCCCCGCCCTCGAGAACTTCATCGTCCCCGCTCGCAGCATCGCGATGGAGCTCCTCCGTCTCCTCTGCGAGGGCGTCGGGCTCCGGCCGGACTACTTCGAGGGCGGCCTCACCGGCGGCGACGTGATCGTCGACGCGAGCCACTACCCGCCGTGCGCGGACCCGGGCCTCACCCTCGGCCTGCCGCCGCGCTATGACCGGAACCTCATCACCGTGCTGCTCCAGCCCGGGTACGTGCGTGGTCTGCAGGTGCTGTACAATGGCGATTGGGTCGACGTCGAGCCCATACCGGGAGCGCTCGGCATCAGCTTCGGACACCAGCTGGAGATCGCCACCAACGGGGCGCTCCGGAGCGTGGAGCGCCGGACCGTGGCCAACGCCGTCGTGGGGAGGACCTCGGTGGCTGCCACCATCATGCCGACCATGGACTGTGTGGTGGGGCCCGCCAAGGAGCTCGTCGGCGAGGGCAGGCCGGCGAGGTACCGGAGCGTCGCGTTCCGCGACTTCATGCACGTCTACAAGACACTCGGCGCGTGCAAAGAGAGCGTCGAGGAGGCCTTAAAGATCTCACCATATCAAGCATCATCATGGTACATGAGTATGGATACTACTAATGAATGAAGAAGAGTACATTAACCAAAAGCAACATCATTGTGATGATATGATAATGTACTTACTATGAGTGTGTACCATGACATGAAGTCATGAAATGTGTGTACTCTATGTATCTGTTTGGATCCAAACTGGTAAGAAACAATTCAGATGGAATATACTGGTAAAAGGCATGTGGCATACACGTACATAATGTAAGAAATGTGATTTCACATCGTGATTGTTTTTGTACTTACTACTTGCTTACTCCCTTTTTCTAAACAAAACTTTGGTATTCTTGTTAAGGAGCCCGCGTGTTTTGACGGGTTTATAAACTGGTGGCACATCATGATTCTAAATCATGCAATAACTACAACTACTTTCCATATCAAGAAAACATATATTTCCAAGCTACTCCCTCCGTTCCTAAATATTTGTTTTTTTTAGAGATTTCAAATGGACTACCACATACAGATGTATATAGACATATTTAGAGTGTAGATTCACTCATTTTGCTCCGTATGTAGTCACTTGTTGAAATCTCTAGAAAGACAAATATTTAGGAACGGAGGGAGTAGTAAATAGGGCAAACCGAAAACATGTGCTTGCACTGATAGTCATCCAACACAACCATTTTATGTTTCAAAGAAAATGTTGATTTCTACTTAAGACGAGGTTATATACATGCACACCTTGTTTCATATTTGTGGAACAGTTTTGCTAAGTCTCAGTCGACTAAGACTTGGTTATGTCTCAGTAGATGCTATATTCGTTTGATCTTGCATTGAGATCTGTAAAAAAAAAGGAAAACTTTTTAGTTTTTCGTTTTTCTTCTTATATACTACTTCCTCCGTCCGGGAATAAGTGTACATCTTCCTTTTGTCCTAAGTCAAAACTTTTAAATTTTGACCAACTTTATAGAAGAGAGTAGTGACATAGGAGTATATGACATCAAATTGGTATATTATGAAAGTACATTTCAAAATGGATCTAGTGATACTAATTTAGTGCCATAAATGTTGCTACTTTTCCCTATAAAGTTGGTCGAAATTTTAAAAACTTTGACTTAGGACAAAAGCTAGAAGTACACTTATTTACGGACGGAGGGAGTATGTCACTTGACTGAGACTTGGTTAAGTCTCAATCAACTAGGACCTAGCCACACCCTTTGTGGAAAGAACTTGATTTTCCAATTTGATACAAGTATTGTTACAAGTCCAGCTAGACATTTGGGGAATGTACATGGTATACTCACCCTTGTGGTGCTATTGGTGCACCGGATGTCGTAGCGCATTTAAATTATTTAAAAAACCCTGGAAAAAATCTCGCACATTAACCCAACATCAATATATGTTATCACAAATTTTCATATCAAAATTTGAAACGTTGCTCAAATATAAAAATGACATATTTGACATCAATGTGATAATACATCAATGTGGTAATGAGCCAAATCTAAAGCTTAATGTATGTTATGTACTATTCATTGTTGAATTTATCATTTTTTTTTGTTTAAAATTTTGTAACAATATACTTTGATGTTGTGTGAATGTGTTACAAAATTTCAGAATTTTCTATTGCCAAAGTTGCTATTAGAGCCTTAGTTTGATGTTTTGGCAGGAACACTGCCTCTCTCAAAGGTCTTGTACTAGTAGTAGGGATTTGTCTGTTTTTGCTTTTTGCTCAAAAAAATATGTTTTAGCTTTAGATGTACTCCCTCCGTTTTTAGCTTTGTCGTAAATCAAACATTATAAATTCCGACAAAGTTTATAAAAAAATAACATCTACAATAACAAATAAATATCATTACATTCATCATTGAATATATTTTCACAACACATATACATGTCGTAAATGTTCGTATTGTTTTATATACTCCCTCCTTCCATCTATATAGGGCCTAATGCATTTTTTTAAACCGCATTTGACTATTGACAAGATTAATAGTACATGACATGCACAATGTGAAAATTATATCATTGAAAGCTCCTTTCACACATGAATTTAACGGTGTACTTTCTGTAAGTTGCATGTCATATATTATTGCTCTAATATTTGGTCAAAGTTAGTCTCAAAAAACACATTAGGCCCTATATAGATGGAAGGAGGGAGTAAATTTTATCAAATTTGACTTAAGACAAAACTAATATGCATAACAAGTAACAACAGAGGGAGTACATTAGGGATGTAAACCAAGTCCCGATGAGAAAATAAACTATCAAACTAGATAAAGCTAACTAAACAAGTCTTGCAGATCCGTTTATTTGTCATTTACATCCCTAGAGTACATAATGATTGTGTGCCAAGATAGTCAAGACATATACTCCCTCCGTCATTAAATATAAGCTCTTTTTTTGAGATCAAATATAAGCTCTTTTAAGCCAAGATAGTCAAGACATATACTCCCTCCGTCATTAAATATAAGCTCTTTTAAAGATTTCACGCATTTTAGAGAATAGATTTATTCATCCATCATCAACGCACTCAAAAAAAAAAACATCTGTCATCTGCTTTGATCTTCCAACGACAAAGTGGAACACGATGTAGCATGGAAAGCAAAGCGCTGTTAATTAATTTATCAGGTCCTGGTAACAACTTTGCTTATGGAAACATACAACAGATGATAATTACTAACTGATTATTAACTAAACACCAGCTCATTTCCATTATCACTGTCCCTTCCACATGAGAACACATGCATCCTCTGGTTGCACCACTAAACCACCTACCACATAACAATGGCTATTAAAGGAAGTGTTCCTCTTTACAGTAAACAAACAAATACCCAACATACTCCCTACTACCCACACAGCATTCCCTTCTTCTCATGGCCATAAGTCAACGACGCATGGCGGCGATGATGATGCATGGAGAATGTGCCCGTCGCGTCACAAGTGGCTCGGCCGCCTCTTGCCTGTGTCGGTCCGCTGCCGCTTGGCAGGCTTGGCCCAGTGGATGTCCCCGATGCCGGGCGGCGAGCTCCCCCCGCGGTCCGAGTGCGCGCCCCACCCGGGCATGGACTGCTGGGACGGGTGAGAGTCCCTCTGGAACGGTGTCCTCGCGCCTCTGGGCGACGGCGCCGGGCCCAACCGGCCAGTGTTGGTCGGGGAGAGCGGTCCACGGGGGCCTGAGCTGGACGGCGACCCGATGCTGGACCGAGCCCGGTCTTGCCTCTTCTTCTTGGCGATGAACAGGTCGCCAGGGTGTAGCGGCAGCCCTGGGCTGTCGAGGCTCTGGTCCCTGCTGCCTGGTCCTGAATGCCTTGAGTCCCTCTCGGGTTTGGCCCGGCTAGGAGCCTCGCCGGCCGACGCGTGATGGCTGTGCTTGCCGCTGCCGGGACCATGCTGCTCCACTTCAGTGGTGGCGGAACGGCGCTTCAGGCCTGAAGCCAGGTGCTTTGCTGATGGGACAGCCGTGCTGCTTGCACCACCTCCGGGATTCGAAAACGACAGCGAGTCCTTCACCTCTTGGAAGTCAGAGTCTGGGAAGGCAATCTTCATTATGTTGAAGAATAGGTTGTGGAGAATCTCAGCTTCTACCCGGACCTGCATTTCCATGAGCAAATTAAGATTCTATTACGCCAAACCCACACGCCATGATTAACTGAACAAAGATTGCAATATATAGCTACAAGTTTACAAAACTATGACTAGCAAAAGTATGTGGTGACATATCGTTCTATATATAATCGCCACAATATTAGTTTTTAGTAATAAAAAGACCAACCAATAGTAGTCCAAATACAACTACTAAGATGAATAATCAGCTAACTTAAGAGGCCATGGACCATGGTGCAAGTACTACTTCAATTGACCCATATCTAAGATGGATAATCAGCTAACTAACAAGACGAATTCAAACTTCCATAAGTTGCCTCTACTTCTGCTTATTCTGATGGTTGTTTACACGTTGGTCTGAGTAAATTGACAACAATCATAGACAAACCCTTCATATATAACCATTCATGCGTGCAGTTAGTGTTATGAATCCATAACATATACTTATTGCAGACACATCATATATCAAGTTAATGTTAGCTCTTCAGAGATGTGAAAGCTGAATATTCTCAAAATAAAACAGGTGTTATCATGGACACTGTTTCTTGACTCATGGGGCATGTTTCAGGAACAGAGTAACGCAGTGCTCGTGAGATTAATATAATACCGGTACAGAAGGCAAAAGGGAGGCCTGGTCTAATGCTATAGATTACCTCATGTCTGTAGCCGAAATGTTGAACCACACTCTTCAACATCTGCTGCATGTCCGCTATGAACTCAGCTACGCCGCTATACTCTAATCCATCAACTCGTAATTCGATTTTCTGTAGGTCGAGGGTGCTTCCAGCCACACCTTTGGATGAAGAATTTTCATTCCTTCGCCACCAAGAAGCTATGTTGGGTATTTTTTGGTGTCCCTCTTTGCCAATTCTCCTCCAAAGCTTGCTTATTACATTCTTACACTGCAGTGATCAAAGATGAGATAAATCATAACCCGGCAATCAAAAGCTGATTTCTGGAAGGCCAAACGACACGAGTAAAAGTCACAGAAGCGATCCCATGTTCTCGATAATACAGCATCATTCTGCTATGTGATAAATGCCATACGTACAAAATAGAACAGTAGTTCTAATTTCTTATTTGCAGAGATTTAATCCCAGTATTTACTATGGCCATGAAACACCTCGTTTCCAAGACTGTAAACTACATTGTTACAACTGCTGTGGGAACCCAACATGTTCCTGTTCACCAAATGGTTCAAAATAAACATAGCGTGGGACATTAAGCAATTGCCATATTCATGCTTTCCCAAAAGAAATGAACCTAACAGCTACCCCATTGCTAACCCTGCTTCCTTAATCTACTGCTGGCACGGGTGAGGTCCAAACAGGCCCCCATAACCATATTTGCTAAAGCGCAACAAAGTAAAATACTGCAAGTATTCCCAACATAAGTTATCATGGTTGTCTAAGGTGTTTCTAAAGAAGAGGCAATGGGTATTTTTAACAGGGCAAACCATCATAGACATACAAAGAAGAACAGCGAAATGCTAACCTTTCTCTGCATACTGTCAGACATCTTTGTGCCAGCAGAATTGATGACCTTGTTGCTCCAATTCTGCTTGGAGTGCTCAGCAGATCCCTCCCCAGACCCAGACAAGTGGGTAGATTTCGCTGCCCTAGAAGCAGGAGAAGCCTTTACAGATGGCATGTTACGCTTCTGTTTCACTACCGGATGAACCGTGTCTTGCTGCCTGGAAGTAGGATCTGCAGGAGCATGGGCATCTTGCTGTGAATCATAATCACCATCTCCTGGGAATAAAAGGCGAGCACCACGTTGGGGGAAGGTACCATCTGCACCAGATCTATCTTCCTGTTTATCGGTACTAGGTCTTGGACGAGTTCGGAGACTCCTTTTGCGTTTTATTTTTGGCTGCAGGACCTGTTCATCCTCACCATCATCCCGGTCATGGTTCCAGCTTCCTGATTGCTGTAGATCCATATGTGAGTCCCCTGATAATGCAATCTCTCCGTCCTCCAAGTCATCTGACTGTAAATTCATCAGTAAAAAGGATAATTGTACAGTTAACTTTTCATTCAGAAATAAAAAGAGAGCAGAAAGAAATAAGTGCCAGGTCTCAGACATACAGTTCTTTTTGGAAAAGTGCCTGGGCGGGAATCTAATGCAGATAGAGACCGCAACTTCTTCAAAGCTGAGGAAGGGGCTGGTGGTGGTAATCTCCGGCTTCCAGATGAAGATCCTGTAGAGCCAGCTTCTTCAGACTTGTGACCTTTTCCACTTCCTGTCCCTTGTTGAAGATCGTACCCATCATCATTGTTAGGCTCTTCTTCCTCCGATTGATCTTTGTTATCATCATCAGGTACTGAATCATCATTTTCCTCTTCCTCTTCAGATTCTCCTGCTTCTTCTTCAGGGTGAGATGGTGTATTCCTCTCCTCATCATCTTCTTCAGACTCCTCATCATCTTCATCTTCATACTCCCGGTAGATAGAGTACTTACCAGACCCCGTGGGTCGCCCCCTTCTTTTCTCGAGTTTGTCACCATTGTCAGGAGCACTGCCAGATGCATTTCTGGCAGGCTTTTTGGTTAAGCTCGCCACAACACAGTCAACATCTGTAGAGCCAACGCGGAGCCACTTTGGAACCTGATTATGTTTCATCATATCTCCTGTCCAATCGAATTCTTCATCCATCTGATCAAAGAGCTCGACTTCCTCTTCAGTCCGAGCAATCATACGATTAACTTCCTGTAGCGAAGGAACATCATGAAGACTTTCTTGATACCTCTCTTCATCATGCAGCAGTGTCTCCAGAGTCATGCGCCTTTCCTCATGGGTCGTTCTTTGATCAAAACGACCAGCATTAATGACTTCATCTGCCATATCAATTTTGTATTGTTGGATATTATTGCGGATGAGACTTTCGATTGAACCCATGTATCTGTCCTTTCCAGCAAGGTCATCCTCCAGATCTCCACTTCCTCCGTTCCTCAATTCATCCTCTTTGTGATAACTTGAGATGTTATCAACAACGGCCTCCATGTAAATAACCTTTACCTCCCTAGTCTGCCCTATACGATGGGCCCTTGCAACAGCTTGTTCTTCATTTTGTGGATTGGGATCGGGGTCATAAATTACAACAGTGTCTGCACTCTGAAGATTCAGACCTCTACCAGCAGCACGGATACTAAGCAAGAATATAAAACACTCAGAACCAGGCCTATTAAAATCAACAATTGCTGATTCACGGTCCTCCAAGCTAGTTGTTCCATCAATTCGCCTGTAAGCAAGTTGCCTCCATTGCAAATAGTCCTCCAGGATGTCAAGAAGTTTTGTCATGGTGCTAAAGAGGAGAACACGGTGACCAGATCTATGAAGCTTGATTAAAATCCTATCAAGATTCCACAATTTCCCGCAAGATCTGATAATAAAATCCTTCCCGTAGTAATTCATAAAGGGATATGACAGCAAAGGATGGTTGCAGACTTTCCTCAATTCCATGCATTTGTTTTGAAGATTCTTATATGTCTTGGCCTGGTACATTGGATTTCTTTGGATACGTATTTTCTCATCTTCCGGATCAACTCTAATGGTGCCAGTGGATTTGATCCAATCATATATAGCACCTTGAATGGCAGACATTTTGCACCTCAAAACAATAGAGTCCTGCACATTGCATGCCAAGTAAATAAAGCTGTGAGTTTAAAGAACCAAGTTACCAACAAAAAACCAATTAACTTCAAAACTTGTACATAGAATGACAAGGGCGAAATTATGGTACCTTCCGTGGAAGTGAACCTTCAACATCTTCAACACGCCTACGTAGCATAAAAGGTTCCAGAATTTGATGAAGCCTGTGAATAATAATAACTTTCTTCTCGGTCTCCAACCAATCATCTTCTTCGTTAGGTGTAGGAGCATCCCTCTGAAAAGGCTTTGAGAACCAATCTTGAAATGCCTTGCGGTTGTCAAACACTTCTGGAAGCAACAAATTTAGAAGGGACCAAAGCTCCTTGAGATCATTCTGAAAAAATTGTAAGAATGTATTAAATAACAATCTAAAATAAACAATAACCATGCGGTAAAACAAATACTGTGGCATACAAGAGAAAAGGAACTTCCAGGAACTGAGGCTCCGTCAACATATCACAGTGTATGGCTATATGCCTATATCAGCATTAGTTGAATAATCGGTAAACATTTATTGGGCTTGCCTGTAGAGGAGTGCCAGTGAGAAGGAGACGTCGCTGGCAACGATAGCGATCAAGATCACGGGCCAAGACTGACTCTCTGTCCTTCATTCGTTGGGCCTCATCAATTATAATGTACTTCCAGTCAATTCTTGAAAGCTTAGAACGATCAAACATAACAAATTCATATGTTGTCACAAGAACATTAAATTTGACAGCCAAAACCTCCTGCAAGATGAAATCCAAGAAAAAAAATGTTCAGAAGCAAATATTTCAACAAAAGCTAAATCAATAATGAAATTCACATACATTTGCCACCAAATAAGCTTATCTATGAGAAATAATAACAAAAAAACAGATCAAACCCTGTTCAGGTATAAACAGGAACATAGTATAACAGTACCCGTGGAATATGCACAGCCTGGGGGAAAGCCCTCCTTTTTGGTAAAAAAAAAGTACCCATGGAATTGAGAAAATTCAACCCCTGTACAGCATCTGAAGCGTAGCTTCACTGGTATGAAAAACAAAAACCAGAATATGTGCTACAGAGTTTCATTTACTCTAAATAAAACCAAGCCATGTGCAATGATGACTTTGTGTCTTGTATATATATGGACAGAGTACAGTTTGGTGAAGAAGTTTGTACGTGCCAGTAACCCATTTCTTGTAGGTCAGTTTCCCCATTTATAGTAAAACCAACAACAACAACAACAACAAAGCCTTTAGTCCCAAGCAAGTTGGGGTAGGCTAGAGGTGAAACCCATAAGATCTCGCAACCAACTCATGGCTCTGGCACATGGATAGCATTTATAGTAAAACCAAGCATACGAATTAATTTTAGAGCAAAAAAAAATACTATTATAGAAGACAAGCCTGACGCATAAGGTGAAAGCCTGAAGCGACAAAGTAATCAGTAAGCACATTCTTTCTAAATAAGATATGCATGGTTTATGATTTCCCCGCTGTTAGAATATTGTTCAGCAAACAGCAGAGCTACTGTTATGCATTTTAGAAGATGATTGTGTTTGCTTACAACAAAATATATCTAAAAGGCAATATGCATCAGAATCTTTGAGTGCTAAAGCATAATAAGTACAGATGTAGCAACTTACTTGAGAGAACAACTTTTGCCTTTGATCCTTTGCACCAACATAAAAGATGCAAGATGCGGATGGTAACCAATTTAGCAGTTCACTCTGAACCAAGAACAGAAAATTAAGTTAAAACTTATGCTTCTAAGCTCATTTTTGTATCACAAAACTGATACGGGAAAAAAAAGCACCTTCCAATTGACCAAGACAGCATTTGGCACTATTATGAGATGTGGTCCATAATTC
Source organism: Triticum dicoccoides (assembly GCF_002162155.2). Classification (NCBI taxonomy): domain Eukaryota; kingdom Viridiplantae; phylum Streptophyta; class Magnoliopsida; order Poales; family Poaceae; genus Triticum; species Triticum dicoccoides. Next base: position 17,401,628 of record NC_041390.1, read on the forward strand.
CCTTTAAACTCCATCAAGTATGCAATCAATGCCATGACCTGTTTAAGCAAAAAGGTGAACAACCATGAAAAGTCAATCCTAACAGCATGTCAATCCTAGCAGCATGGCATTGAAGGAAGAGTGGAGCGATCCGAAGACATGGTGAAATAACTAAAATCCAGCAGGTGGAACACAGCAAGAAAGGCACACCTGTACAGTCTTGCCAAGACCCATCTCATCAGCCAAAATGCCATTCAATTTATTATTGTAGAGCGAAAGCATCCATTGAAGGCCCACCTGGATAACCAGAAAAACAAAATTGTAAAACAAATTGTGACAGACTGACAGGTCACAACAATATTAACATTAGTATTAAAGACAAATAGTTGAGTTGAAGGGAAATGATACCAGTTGGTAGTCCCTTAAAGTTCCTAATCTCAAAAGTGAGGGCTGCTTTGTTACTTTTTCAGTCACAGCATGAGCTAACATATAGTACCTATAGGAATAAAACAGGTCAAAGTTTGTTAAGGCTAAAAGGTAGATTTTGCAGACCTTGTTGATCTGCACAAACTTTATCCCAAATGTGAAATAGAACAATTGTTGGTTCCAGATTAGAGAACAATTGTATGTGAAAGTTACTCAGAAGTCGATAGCATACATAAATTTAATTTATAGTGCTCTCTGAAATAAATATAGTGGGTCAAGAGAACATTACAACAGAACCACATTCCCATTAGTTAATTACTTACTTGTTAACAGATGCATTTTCCTCCCTTGGTGCATTCATCTCCGAGAATGTGTTTCTTATCATAACCTCCTGGCCAGCACATTGTGCAGCAGCCTTCACTTCTTCTTCAGAAAGACCCTGTTAAACAAACAATCAGCAAACTCATTATTTACAAGAATAGTCACTAGGAACCTAAAGAGTAAAGACTGCAGCCTGTGGCGGATGTGCAGTGCATTGGAGTACAGTTATACCCGACTTATTTGATAATGCAATATACTCCAGTACAGTTACACACAAAGGATATGGGTTCATACCCTTTTCCCCTTCAATAATAATTGATGAAAGGTAAATAAAGGGTGCATGCTAAATTTGTTTTGCTTTGGAAGCTGAACAGCACTGCAGTTAGTTCCAGTTTTCTGGTCATTAAACTTTTTTTTGAATTAGCCAGAAACAATGGTTGAGTCCGAAATTGTTGACTCATCCAGTACAGATTTGTAATCTGTCTTCTGGTTACTCAGCGAGCAATCTAGTAGCCCGATGGGCACTTGGGCAGCCATGGGAGAAGAGAGTTAAAGAAAATTAAGCTCCTACTGATGGGCGGCAATTTCCCAGAGTAGGTGGTTAATGATCATGTTCTGCCACCAACAACTTTTATACAAATGGTTTTAAACAGTTAAAATAGAGATACTGTCCATAGAATCTGACAACCTAAGAAACCAAAGGTGGCAGAAAAGCTAATTTCATTTTCGAAAGAAAAGAATGTCATAATACCTGTGCCCGTGCAGCTGCTGCTGCAGCATTTGCTGCCTCTTCTACTTGTTGCTGATTCTTGGTAGCAGTAATTTTCCCACCGAGTTTATAAAGGTACTCTTCAGTCTGGGATAAGAACGAAGATAGAACATTGTATCTTTGAGCTGCATCACCAGGAACACTGGTTTGTTGTTCCAACAGTATTTGACGATATCGTTCCACATCATTGTTTTTTAGTGCCTCCATTCTTTTGCTTCGATCATCATCCTTTTTCTTTGAGAATTCCCTCAACATCCTTTCATGGTACTTGGCCACCCCTCTGTTACGAGTTATTCGTGCATCACGAATAGCCCAATGTGCTTCCAAAAGCTTCTTGCGCCATTGGAAAATGGATTTCAGCTGCTTCTCTCTCGATGCCTTTTGCATCTGCTGAACTTGCCTTATAAGCTCGACGCGTTGGCGCTCGCATTGCTTGACAAACTTCCTGTATATCCTATCAGGCATCGCCATTATTTCTTGTTGCACCTCTTCAACTTCATCCCTCATGCGAGCCTGGCGCTCTAGGAGTCTCAGCTTTTTTTCTTCAATCTGTAGCCTCAAAACAAGATCTGGCCGGATCCTTTTCCTCTCTAGATTAATTGAAAGCAAGCCGCTAATCTTTTTCAAGTTATCCTCTCGTTTCTTGCCAAGAACCATCATGCCTTCCTGAGCCAACAAATCTTTCATGTCATAACCAAGTGCCAGACTACCGTTGTAATTTGCAGGGGGCATGGAATCATGTTTCCTAGTAAAGGACGGGAAATCAAATAATGGACCATGATATTTTCTGGGAACATCCCTTGGAGATGGTGCGCTACTTGTAGAGGCAGCTCTTTTTGCTTGCTCAGCATCTGCCGAACCACTATCGGTCGGTACAGATTTTCCCTTTTCACCACTGTAATCACTTCTCCCAGGTGTTCTCTGGATACCCCTTTCTGGTTCCTGCTCAGATTTAATGGGAGCAGTGTTACTTTGTTCAGGTGCAGAAACTGGTAAAATTCTAAGAGGCTCCTTGGGTGGAACTTCCGTCACTTGCATGGGGCCACTTGCAGAACCAGTTTTCTCTTCCGAAGCAGAAACCTCCGCCTTTGGTAAAGAGGGTCCCTTCAACAATAGAGGTTTTTCAGGAGCTTTATCACCACTCTCCATGGGCCTTCCTTGTTCATCAGCATTGACTGAAGCAGCCCTTTCACGATTGGGTATTACTGGAGGTCCAGAGATCAGCTGCGTCTGTGGGTCCGGCAGTGGCGGAGGAGACATGATTAATTCAAGAACTTCCGGTGGGAGTGTACGGTCACCACGCTGAGATGCAACAAAAGAGAAATAAGAATTGCAGCAGTATGAGATTGATCAGCTTAAACCAGAGTAAAATTGTGCTATACTGGAACTCATGAGAAAAAAAATGCATGAACACAGGACACATCCAAATTTAGCTTTCTTGTACCTTCAGACGCCGAAAAGCTAATATTTGAGCTTTAAGTGCATGAAGTTGATGTTTTGTGAAATTCGAATTCGGCCGACCACCTTGAGTTGGGGCCTGTGATCCTCCTGTTTCACCAGGAGTTGCTGTAGGGGCAGTAGCTCGATTAGCCTGCTGCAACTGTCTTGCATACTGCAGCTGCATCGCTTCTGAACTCGCAAGGGTATTCTTTGGATTGGACTGCTCAGAAATCTTATTCCCGTGTCCAGAACTTTGGGTCATATGCATCATTTGCCCGGCGTTGCCCATTGTCATGGGCGGCCTCAGAGCCCTCTCATTTGAACTTTGGGCAGAAAACTGCTGCTGCATCTGCAACTTGCTCGGATTCGCCATCTTTGTCTCTGCTCCAGCAGAAACAGAAGAACTAGGCAGGGGAGGCTGCCGGGGCTTCAATGGAGCCTGGCCAGGATTATTCCCATTTACTGGGGCATCACTGTTCACCTGCCTAGGAAGCATTTGCTGATTCTGCTGCTGTTGTTGCTGCTGCTGTTGCTGCTGTTGTTGCTGCTGCTGCTGCTGCTGCTGCTGCTGTGCAGCCATGTTTGTCGTGTTCTGCTTCTGCATGGCGGCCATCCTGGACTGCCAGATAGGTATGATTTGAGAAATGAGACTTGCATTTGCAGGATCAGACAGATCGATTTTCTGCTCCTTAGCCCAGGCATGGATAGCTTGCAACGGGATACCACCCATGCTGGCCATGCCCACTTGACCTTGCATTGGCTGCATCGGCCTCACCATACCAGCTGATGACATCTGCTGCCCAGGGATTCCTTGTGGTGGCATAGGAGGCCTCATGTCACCGCTCCTTTGCTCGCTGCTACCGGCGCGCTGCCCCTGCTCTGGCTGCTTCTCCGCCTGCTGAAGATGCTCGGACTGTCTCTTAAGCATCTGCGCCTGCGCCTGTGCCTGGGCCTGGGCCTGAGCCTGAGCCTGGGCCTGGGCCTGGGCCTGAAGGGACATGAGCTCCTGCATCTTCGCGGGGTTGGCAGCCGCATCCTGGTCCCCCCTTGTGGACGGTCCTGCCATATTCATTTTGGCCTGCTGCTGCTGCTGCTGCTGCTGCTGCTGGAGTTGCATCCCATGGGACTTCTGCTGCTGCATCAGAAACTGCATGTATGCCTGCTGCTGCATTGTGCTCTGGTTGTACTGCTGGCCCGCAACCAGGCCCTGCGGTCCACCGGGCTGGGGCAGGCCCCTCTGACCCTGGAACGGCCCGATGGGGCCCGAGGACTGGGGGAAGCCGCCCCCTCCGCCCATCATACCATGCGGCATACCGGGCTGGTAGGATTGCTGCTGCTGCTGCTGCTGCTGCATCATCGCCTGCAATAACAGAAGACAACCCGTTCAGAAATCACAACCTAGCAGAAATTAAGTAGTGGCCGAAGAGAGAACTCAAAACCCCAGCCGGAGAATCGCATCGCCGACGTAACAGAGCCAAGAATTCTTCAGAAACAAACACACATGCAATTCGATCACAGAGAGGAACAGGGCCGGTCCAAATCGGCCAGAGAACAATCCAAGATTGAGCCGCACAGCAATCCCAAACCCAGCAAGAAACAAGAAGCGCGAATTCGAGACGCACGGGACCCCGTCGCCGGAGAAACCTGGACCGGAGACGCAAGAAACATGGAACTGCAAACCGCAGCCGCGCTGAACCCCACAAATGGAGGAGCTCGGGCGGATGGGGACAGGACACGCACCCACGGCACGCGCTCGCACTCCACTGGCAGTGGCTACCGTTGCGGCCAGGCAGGAGAAGCCGGCCCCAATAAAGGCGCCGCTTTTTTTTCTCCCAGATCCCAACGACCGCACGCGCGGGCGCGCGCGCAGAGGGCACGTTTCCCCGCCAATGGCGTCTGCTACCCGCGGAGATAAACCCACCACCAGAAAAATAAATTCCAACCCCCTGCCCTGCCGCCGCGGCGGGGCAGGAGGCAGAGAGAGAGCACCAAGGCCGGCTCACCTGATTCCTGGCGAACCCTAGGTGCTGCGCCTGCTGCTGCTGCGACGCCGTGGCCGGCTGCTCCGGCCGCGGCGACGAGGCCGGCGAGCTGCCGGAGGGCGCCCCACCGGGCTGCATGACGGGACCGGCCCGAAACCTCCTAGATCTGGCCGATTCGCTGCTCCTTCATGCGTCCCCGGCAAGATCTGGGTCGAGGGAGGCCGCGCGGGGAGGCGCGGGGTCGGATCGCCGCCGTGGACGGTCGCCGGCGACGGGCTGCGGGTGGTTCCGGTGGGGCGGTCAAGACCTAACCTTGGCTTCCGGCCTGCGGATTTTTCTCTCTTTTTTTTAATGTGGGGGGGGAGCGTCGGGATATAGAGCGCTGGCTGGGAGTGACAGATGGCAAATTCGAGGGAAGCGGAGGGCCTTTATGTGAAACGACCGTATGCGCAAAATATGCACCAAGGCCCCCTGGGTTTGCTACATTTGCGTTAAGGGGGTGGTTTCTCGACGGTACCGACGCGCATCGACCGATGTCTGATATCCGATATGCGCAAGGACCGGCTTCGACATTTGCTATTTGCGAAATGCTATGCATGGATCTACGCTTTCTGTGGAATACAGTTAATGCTGGCTAAGAAATTCAATGTGCGCAATTTTCTGCTAAAGTTGAAATTTATTCGCATGTTTACCCCGTGCTTAGCTTGTGGTCAAGCAAATGTGGTAAGACGCGATAGGTGCGCTAACGATGAGGTGGGGTATATAGTGTGGGCGGTGTGGCGATTACTTTATTGACAGACAGGTGTAGGCCCTTCAAATAACACCGTGAATATGGAAATGCGAGGTTTGGGTCTCTTCTCGAGGTTATAGTTTATCATTAGACCTTTTTAGTATACTCCCTCCCTCCATCTATATAGGGCCTAATGCGTTTTTTCAAGACCGTCTTTTACCATTGACAAGATTAATAGCACATAAGATGTATAATGTGAAAATTATATTATTGGAAGCTTCTTTCACATACGAATTTGATGGTATGCTTTGTGTAAGTTGCATGTCATATATTATTGCTCTAACATTTGGTCAAAGTTGACCTCGAAAAATGCATTAGGCCCTATATAGATGGAAGGGGGGAATATGATTGTTGATTGAAAAATTGTTTTGTACTGGTCATGACATCGTATATCACATAGTGTTGGATATCCAATATGCCAGAGTCAAGCTAGGATCAACTCTAGCAGTTGCTATCTGCATCCTTAGTTTTGAAATTTGGACTGTTGTGTGCAACTGAGAAATTGTTTTGCACCGGTCATGATGCCGTACATCACATGGTGTTGGATATCCAATATGCTAGAGCCAAGCTAGGATCAACTCTGGCAGCTGCTATGTGCAGCCTTAGTTTGGAATTTGGAATGTTGTGTGTGATGTCTATATTTATGTATGAATTGTCCTAGGAAAACAACTTGTGTTAGGTGAAAAATGTATATGTGTGGCTTTGGTATTAAAGTTAGGACTTATTGGTATGGTGCCCAGGTGGTTTGCTTTTGATCGACCAATTTATGGTAATCCACAATATGTGTGATATCGAGGAGGTGGGAGGATATAATACGCAATGAATGTGTAAGAGACCAATGTAGCCTTCTTTCTCAAATATAAACCTCTTTTTCTGGAAGAGTTTATTCTTAGTTATTAAAGTATGTATTTTTTTACAGAGCAATTATGCAGAGGCATAACATTCGTGTCTAATTAAGCAAGGAGGCAATTATTTATATAGAGATTTACATATCACCGCATTAAAGTCATGTTTGTTTGGGTTTTTACTTCTGCTTTTGCAGCTTTTCCACTTTGACCAAAAGCCATAAAAACTCCTAAATAGGCGCTTTTTGAAGCAAATAGGTGCTTTTGGAGCTTTTATGACTTTTGAACATCAAAAGCCATAAAAGCTCCAAAAGCGCCTATTTAGGAAGCTTTTATGGCTTTTTGGCTAAAGTGAAAAAGTTGTAAAAGCAAAAGCAAAATCCCAAAGAAACAGGGCCTAAGTTAACTCGAGGAGACTCCACTTGTCTATCCATTGATTCATGGTTATATATTGTTAAAATTGGTATATGTGAACCATTATACCATTTTTATTGGTCAATTCTATATTGAAGCCAGGAATCACACAAGGTTGCAAATCCCACAATAAACTACTTGCCACGAATCATATTGAAAAAAAACAATGGTACGTTGTGTATCAGCCATTGTTTGTTATCCAAAATAGACCAATTTCGACGTTGTATTTGCGACGTTAGTTGGGAGTTCATACAACAAAAAATGGTTCCCTACTTGTGTGAATCTATTCCTGTGGTATACGTTTAATGTTAGGTACGAAATTTGGGGTGCGCAACTTCCTCTGAAAGATAGGCCTTACTGGCATGTTACCCCAATGCTTAACCTGTGATCAACTAGTTGTGGCAAGGCATGGTACGTGTGCTAACAAGGAGGACGGGAGTATAGAGTGTGGAAATGAATTATTGATAGTCGAGTGTAGACCTCTCAAAATTAAGTGAAATGTGATGTGTGAGGTCTTCTTAAAGGTTAGAATTTTTTGTTATGTCATTTCATTGCATGGTTATGATTAAGAAATATATTGCATATGTCATCGTGTCATATATCACCTGTAGTCTGGCAACTAATATGCCAAAGCCAAACTAGGACCAACTTTGTCCTTTGTTATCCACAACCTTGGTTTGGAATTTGGACAACGGTGTGTGACTTCATATTTGTGTATTGGCTTGGAATTTCGACCACGAGACGTGTGTTCATATTTGTGTATGAACATGTCCTTATAAAGAAGACAACTAATGTTAGGTAGGAATTTTAATTTGTGCAGCATTGTCTTAAAGCTAGAAGTCATTGATGTGCTACCCAGGTGGTTAACTTTTGATCGAGCAATTGTGGTAAGACCTGGTACGTGTGCTATAAGGGAGGTGGGTGGATTTATATAGTGTGAAAGGAATTATTGAAAGGCCAGTGCGGTCTCCTTGTCGTGAAATGTAATGTTTCAGTCTTTTTTTATGGAATGAGTTTTACTGTTCGGTTGTTGCTGCGTGTAACTCTCAAGCGAGCAATTTAAATTAAGCAAGGGGGCAAATATTTGTATAGAGTTTCACATCGTCGTAATATCGAGTTGCCTCGAGAAAACATTGTTCATCCACCCACTAGTTCATGATCAATTCTTAAAAGTAGTTTTTTAATGGTTATCTAAAAAATAAATTGAACTCTCTCTTGAAAGAAAAAAAGTGTCTGGTTAAAAATTAAGTTGTGTCAAATTGGTTTTCATAGACCTTGGATCGAAAAAAATGTACGGCTCACGTTCTTTCTTCAACCTTCGGTCATCTTCTTCCCCTGATTGTGATCCAACCCAGGCCGGACTGCGGCCCGCCG
>NC_041390.1:17410361-17415235 GCF_002162155.2 Triticum dicoccoides
CCGGCTCTGGCCATCCCTCTAAAACTCCCCGAGCACCAAATTTCTCTGACGAGTCCCTCCCACTTCCCCCGCCTTAATGAGTAAGGCACTAACCTTTGACTTGCCTCCGCCTAAGACTCACCGCGTCGTATCCGTCTCGGTTTATTGTCGGTCGAGTCCTCGCCGGCATCCCAAGGCCTTCCTGCTCTTGCCTCGACGATGCCGTATGTAGTTTTGGGACTGTTGTGTGTCATGTTTTCTCCCAAATTGACTGACCCCCCCTCCAAAAAAAAGCAACATATGTTTTGCTAAAGTGTTTATTACTACTCCATCCGTTCCGAATTACTTGTCGCAGGTATGGATGTATCTAGATATATTTTAGTTTTAGATACATTCATTTTTGCGACGAGTAATTTGGAATGGAGGGAGTAGTACGTAGGTGGCTAAGAGCAACTCTAGCAGACCCTGCAAAACAGTTTTTGCGGGCCGGCGCGGGCTGGCACAGATGCAGACCCCGCAAACGGATCCGTAAAAAAATTATTCGCGGAATATACTTTTTTACGGGTCGGCTATGTGGGTTTTGCTCGGACACCACCGTGACGACCCGTAAACAAATAAACTGCAAATCTCGCATTTGACATAAGATCTCACAAACAAGTTCAAAATCAAACGCACAAACAATTTTACCGTAAACAGAAGCCAAGTTCATTACGGCTAACGCAAAAGAGGGCCCTGTAAAAGGTTTGCGCCCATGTCCGGCATCATCTTGATCGATCTTCACTCCACGCCATCGAGTCCACCTTGGAGTTCATCGGCGCCACCAAATCCACCTCCGGCGCTTGTTCGAAAGGGGCTTGATCAATGTCAACCGCGTTCCTGTCCAACAAGTTCATGAACTCGGTTGTTCCATTGTTCGAACCACCGCTGTAGCGAACGATAACAAGTCACACGCTATCGAGAATAATGGCGAAAAATGAAAGGGAATCGCCAAGACCGAAGGCGCATACCTTCCGGTCATTTCGTCGAACACCTCGCTCGCGGGGGGAGCGGCACCGTTGAACGGCATCGACGGAGCCCCTCCTTGCGGCGGGATGGAGCGAGAGGTTGAAGAAGGTGGCTTCTTTGAAGCTGGAACCTTCCTCCGCTTTACGCCTGCGACCTTGCCGACCTTCTCCGCCGCCGGCCGGGATCGCGCTGCCGGTTGGCGCCCGGAGCGCGGGCCATCGCGGCGGGGGTGGATGGATTCTCGCCCTGCACGACAACGTTGCCCTGCCGCTTGCGTGCAAGCGCGGCTTGGGCTTGGGCGACGGCGGTAGGGCCAACTTGGCCGGCGACGAGATCCGCCCAAGCGGAAGGGGCGTGGTCGACCTCGGCGATGACGGGGACAGCAGGGGGTCGTCCATGGCGGCGACGGACGGCCGGGGAAGAGCACCCGGAGCTTGCGGAGTGGGGGCAATGGTGGCGGAGGGTGCGGGGAGCGGGAAGGGCCGCGCGGAAATGTCCCTCCCGCCAAATCTCGCGTGGTATAGGGGTTGAGCTCGGGTCGGCCTCTCAGCCCGTGAAGATAGAGGTTGGGGGAGAAGATTTGCCGCGCCCCGCAAAAAAATTTACGACCCGGGGCGGGATGCGGGGTTTGCTCGTGCAGATTTTCTGAGCGGTTATTTTACGGGCCAAGGTGTTTTGCGGGATCTGCTAGAGTTGCTTTAGTAGGGTACGAGTCACATGGGCGTTATTGGGATTGGAATGCCGAGAAAATCCTAGTGCCGTGGTCAAAACTTTTGGTCGTTCGCATCATTTGCATAGCATCGCACGTTAGTGTGCCCAATTAATATATGGTGCTCTTTTCCGCTTATATAGAGATTGGAAAATAATAGTAGTACGTGCAACGGCATCCCATCCCCATGGGGCGGCGATCGTGCATGTTACGAGCGCGCATGTGTTTGGACGCACCCATGTTGTGGCCAAACAAGCGTGCATGCTGTCACGAGCCCGATTGTATTCTAGTGATTCGGTTTTTTGGACTTGGTCCTCCTAGATTGTATTCTTAGCATTGTTTCACACGAAATTTCTAATTTAATTTAATAAAGTTGGGTTGGAACTTTCAAAAAAAGAGAGGTGCGCGGCAGCCGGCGCGGCTGCTGATTCCGCGGACACGTGTGGCGCGTGTCTCGTCTCCTCGCTCGGGCAGACGGAGCATGGCGAAACCGACGGAGACACACGGACAGAGAGACGACCAATTAATGGCCACCGCCGGCTTTCTTGGCCATTGGCCATTGGCCCTGTTTGCATACTCTAACTCAGTTAAATAAATTTTCATTTTAAATTAATTCTGAATTAACTCTAATTAAAGAGATGCTGGGATGACAGGGTTAGGTTGACAATAAATGCTCTTTCTCAATTATTTGGCTATTTTGGACCCTATTACTTGTCGGATTTGACGGAGCGAGCCCTGGGCAAGGCAGATGTGGATGTGCCTGGCAAGGAGCCGCATTGGCCTCTCGCCCAGCCCGCCGACCGAATCCGCCGTCCCTACGCAAGGAGTCGCGCTAGCCGAGGTCGACGGGGACGGGCCGCGCAAGGAGTCGCAACGGCTTACCGGCGGGCGGATGGGCCACGAGGAGACGAGGGGGTTGGGGAGGATAGGGCGGGGCTGCTTACCGGCGACGGACGAGAGCGCGGATACGGCGAGGCGCCTTCACAGGCGATGCAAGAGGGAGGGAGGGAGGGAGAGGACGAGAAGTTTCGAGAAAGTGGAAGGAATCTGCTGCGAGGAGAGCGAGAGGAAATGGAGAGAGTATTTATTTGTAGCTTCGGCAGGACACGAGGATGCTCCCACGGTAGCGTCGCTGGTCAACGAGTCTGGCAGGGCAGGCGACAGCAGCGGCAGCTATGTGTACCTCTTGTGATTGCGGCCGCAGCAGAGCACGCACGCACGCACGTTAAAATTGTTCAGTTCCCGTGACAGCTTACCTGTCAGGTCGGGGAAAAAAAAATGGTCTTCGTGCTACATCAACATCTGAATTGCAACTCCACAACATTGTTTGTACTGTATTGTGGGTGGTTTTGCCGCGCCGTTTCTCATAGGTGGGTGGTTTTTTTTACCTTGTTTGTACTGTATTGTGGGTGTTTGGCCGAAAGTATCCTTTTAATCTCGAGCTCAAATGCCCCTGCCATGAATAGTAAAATTACAAGACTTAAGGAAATGTTTGAAGTGCATGCAAATCTTCATCACGAAATCGCATTGGAGCAAAAAAAAAGATGTTCAAAATGCGTTTGAAAGCAATATTTTCGGAGTATCGATTTTGTTTTTTTACCACGCCTTGCACCGATGTGATTTTGTGATGAGTTTTTGCATCCACTCCAAACATTCTCTAAAGTTTGCCACCAACAAAATCAGAATTTTTGAACTTTTTCCTAAAAAAGTTACTGTTCATGCAGGAGCATTTGAGCTCGAGCTTATAAACTGCACATCCGTGTTTGGCATTGCTTGTTCGTCGCTATGTTCGGTGTCGCTCATTCATTTTTCAAATAACCAGCAAGGGATGTAAAGCCGACCGAGACCCTCCCCGACCAGTGGCCGCCAGGCACCCATGCAAAATCTTTCCTTGACAAAAAGATGGACGATTTGAAACCCCAAGCAATGGTAAGACACCAGCCGACCGAACCGGCTCACACGCCACTCGGTCGAGCGCCCCGGCAGCATCATCAAGAAGAAAGCTATCTAATCTCCGAGACCTCCTATGTGATGCTTTGTCTCTCCAAATGTTACTATGGCGGGTAAATCCCTAGCTATGTTAATCTTCCCATCTCTCACTCGTTGGTTTCTGACGATTGTCAATTGATTTTATAGCGATTTATTTCCCGTTTTCTTCGGTTTTACTAGTTTCAGTTGTTATCTTTATTTTATTTCTCATTAAACAAGATTATTTATTTATTTTTATAAGTGAACATTTAAGCAAACATGAATATGAAACAAATCAACATTTTAAAAAAATTCATGAACATTTTACAAAAAAACATGAAGATTTTAAAAAGAAAATCCTGGATGAAAACTTGCAGAAAAAACAAAAAAAACACGTAAAACAAAAGAAGAAATAAGAACACTGCTGGACATAGTGGTTATACATCTTACAAACAAGCATTGATGAAAAATAGAAACAATTGGATCTGTGGTGAAGGAAAATCGATGAACTTGGTCTTCTTCAACAACTTCCCCCCTGAACTTGGTCTTCTTCAGCAGGTGCTGAGTTGGGGACGGGACAAGCTCCAGCGGCATGCAAGGTGCAAGGGCTGAGAGTGTCCATCTTCAAAGCACATTGGTGATCATGTCAGGGGGGGAGGCAGCAGTCCACTGCACCTGACAAGGAGAACTCGTTAAGGTGCGCTCGATAAAACCTATTGTCCACTTATTCAGTGTCGGTCTCGAGCATTCATTCGACCCCATCAAGCCGTGAGGCGCTTTATCACTACAGAGAGCATTTGGATAAAACACTCTAGTTTCTCCAAGGCACCATCCTTGAACATGATTTGCTCTTTTTTTCATAGTCATCTAGATTAGCCACCACACAAGTTTCATCTTAGACCAAACAACATTATTAAAGACATGACAATTTATAGTTTTTCAAATGCACCACGGAGTACAAGCGTTTATAGAATTCAGACATAATGATTCTTGTTTGCTAGCAAGAATATGGCCACTGTTAGAACATCAACACACACAGGTTTACCAAAGTATATGGAAATAACCTCCCAGGTTCTGTGGCAACTACACAATCAAAGAATAAGTGGACAATAGGTTTTATCTCGTCGCAGAGAAAGACATTATGCAAGTTTAATTATGTTGTGTTTCTTCAAATTTTCTCAAGTCATTAGTTTGTTACTGGCGAATAACTAAA
>NC_041390.1:17415394-17439745 GCF_002162155.2 Triticum dicoccoides
ATCAATTATGCTATAAAGAGAGACCATGATATACACTCCCTTTGAGGCATATTGCCAAACTAGTGCATCGTCGGTTCTCCCACGAGACGTGCATTTGGCAATCTACTCAACACATTACCAGTCTTCCATTAACTTTGTTGGAAATATGCCCTAGAGGCAATAATAAAATGGTTATTATTATATTTCTTTGTTCATGATAATTGTCTACTGTTCATGCTATAATTGTGTTATCCAGAAATCGTAATACATGTGTGAATACATAGACCACAACACGTCCCTAGTGAGCCTCTAGTTGACTAGCTCGTTGATCAAAAAGATAGTCATGGTTTCCTGACTATGGACATTGGATGTCATTGATAACGGGATCACATCATTAGGAGAATGATATGATGGACAAGACCCAATCCTAAGCTTAGCTCAAAGATCGTGTAGTTCGTTTGCTGTAGTTTTTCTGAATGTCAAGTATCATTTCCTTAGACCATGAGATTGTGCAACTCCCGGATACCATAGGAGTGCCTTGGGTGTGCTAAACGTCACAACGTAACTGGGTGACTATAAAGGTGCATTACAGGTATCTCCGAAAGTGTCTGTTGGGTTGGCACGAATCGAGACTGGGATTTGTCACTCCGTATGATGGAGAGGTATCTCTGGGCCCACTCGGTAATGCATCATCATAATGAGCTCAATGTGATCAAGTGGTTGATCACGGGATCATGCATTACGGTACGAGTAAAGTGACTTGCCGGTAACGAGACTGAACAAGGTATTGGGATACCGACGATCGAATCTCGGGCAAGTAACATACCGATTGACAAAGGGAATTGTATACGGATTGATTGAATCCTCGACATCGTGGTTCATCCGATGAGATCATCGTGGAGCATGTGGGAGCCAACATGGGTATCCATATCCCGTTGTTGGTTATTGACCGGAGAGGCTTCTCGGTCATGTCTGCATGTCTCTCGAACCCGTAGGGTCTACACACTTAAGGTTCGGTGACGCTAAGGTTGTAGAGATATTAGCACACGGTAACCCAAAAGTTGTTCAGAGTCCTGGATGAGATCCCGGACATCACGAGGAGTTCCGGAATGGTCTGGAGGTAAAGATTTATATTTAGGAAGTCCAGTTTCGGCCACCGGGAAGGTTTCGGGGTCACCGGTATTGTACCGGGACCACCGGAAGGGTCCCGGGGGTCCACCGGGTGGGGCCACCTATCTCGGAGGGCCCCATGGGCTGAAGTGGGAGGGGAACCAGCCCCTAGTGGGCTGGTGCGCCCCCCCCCCCCCTTGGGCCTCCCCCTGCGCCTAGGGTTAAAAACCCTAGGGGTGGGGGCGCCACCCTTGCCTTGGGGGGCAAGGCACCCCCTTGGCCGCCGCCCCCCCTAGGAGATTGGATCTCCTAGGGCTGGCGCCGCCCCCTAGGCACCCTATATATAGTGGGGGGCGGGAGGGCAGCCGCACCCAAGCCCCTGGCCTCTCCCTCTCCCTCCCGTGACACTCCTCCGTCTCCCAGCGCTTGGCGAAGCCCTGCCGAGATCACCGTTGCTTCCACCACCACGCCGTCGTGCTGCTGGATCTTCATCAACCTCTCCTTCCCCCTTGCTGGATCAAGTTGGAGGAGACGTCTTCCCAACCGTACGTGTGTTGAACGCGAGGTGTTGTCCGTTCGGCACTTGGTCATCGGTGATTTGAATCACGTCGAGTACGACTCCATCAACCCCGTTCTCTTGAACGCTTCCGCTCGTGATCTACAAGGGTATGTAGATGCACTCCTCTTTCCCTCGTTGCTAGATGACTCCATAGATTGATCTTGGTGATGCGTAGAAAATTTTAAAATTCTGTTACGTTCCCCAACAAACTTATTAGGTGAGAAAATCATTCCAAAAGTAAGTTTAAAGGTCAGGTCCTTTAATCACATTCGCAATCGTTGCACGGCGCCGGTGGAAGTGGTGTAAAGAGGAAAAAATTGGACAGGCAAGGCGGATGCGCCAAACCAAATATCATTCCAAAATATGATTTTATTTCCATCCACCACTATCCACGTATATCCAAACTTCAAAACCTTGCAAGCCTGCATCACTCACTGCCAGAACCTGGAAGAGATTATGGGGTTTGTTGGCAAATATGTTAGTTTCTAATGTACTTTTTGCTCATTGTGGTTTTCCAAATTTAGTCTTCATTTTTCATAAATATTTGAACCCGGTTTCCTATGAGGCACAAGCCCACATATGTAAGATTGGAGATGCCTAGCCCACCATGTATTTTCTTCGTACACAGTCGGTGCGAGTTGGCCAAGTGAAGCATCCTATTCCCTTCAAAGTCAATCTAACTAATTGTTAATCATATCCAAAGTCCACATTGCAAATTTGAAGAAAAAGAGGAGGTACATAGGAATTCTAGAGAGGCCGGCTTTTATCAATACAAGCCTTACATGTATCCTTTTAAGAATTTTATCAACTATTAGCACATATGCACGTGTGATATGTTTCCAATGTATCTATAATTTTTGATTGTTCCATGCTATATTATCTACTGTTTTGGACTATATTGGGCTTTATTTTCCACTTTTATATTATTTTTGGGACTAACCTATTAACCGGAGGCCCAGCCCAGAATTGTTGTTTTTTTGCCTATTTCAGTGTTTCGGATAAACGGAATATCAAACGGAGTCCAAACGTAATAAAATCTTCGGGAACATGATTTTCTCACCGAACGTGATCCAGGAGACTTGGACCCTGCTCCAAGGAATAAAAGAGGCGGTCACGAGGGTGGGGGGCGCCTCCCCTAGGGCGCGCCCCCTGCCTCATGGGCCCCTCGTTGCTCCTCCGGCGTACTTCTTCCTCCTATATATACACACGTACCCCCAAACGATCAGAACAGTAGCCAAAAACCTAATTCCACCGCCGCAACTTTCTGTATCCACGAGATCCCATCTTGGGGCCTATTCCGGAGCTCCGCCGAAAGAGGGCCGTCGTCACGGAGGGCTTCTACATCATCATAGCCTCTCCGATGAAGTGTGAGTAGTTTACCTCAGACCTTCGGGTCCATATTTAGTAGCTAGATGGCTTTTTCTCTCTCTCTTTGAATCTCAATACAAAGTTCTCCCCCTCTCTTGTGGAGATCTATTCGATGTAATCTTCTTTTTGCGGTGTGTTTGTTGAGACCGATGAATTATGGGTTTATGATCAAGTCTATCTATGAATAATATTTGAATCTTCTCTGAATTTTCTTTTATGTATGATTGGTTATCTTTGCAAGTCTCTTCGAATTATCCGTTTGGTTTGGCCAACTAGATTGGTAGTTCTTGCCATGGGAGAAGTGCTTAGCTTTGGGTTCGATCTTGCGGTGTCCTTACCCAGTGACAGAAGGGGCAGCAAGGCACGTATTGTATCGTTGCCATCGAGGATAACAAGATGGAGTTTATTTCATATTGCATGAATTTATCTCTCTACATCATGTCATCTTGCTTAAGGTGTTACTCTGTTTTTAACTTAATACTCTAGATGCATGCTGGATAGCGGTCGATGAGTGGAATAATAGTAGTAGATGCAGAATCGTTTCGATCTACTTGTCACGGACGTGATGCCTATATACATGACCATGCCTAGATATTCTCATAACTATGCTCAATTCTGTCAATTGCTCAACAGTAATTTGTTCACCCACCGTAGAATACTTATGCTCTTGAGAGAAGCCACTAGTGAAACCTATGGCCCCCGGGTCTATTCTCATCATATCAATCTCCATCACTTTAATCTTGCTTTGCTTTTTTACTTTGCCTTTACTTTTTACTTTGCATCTTTATACCAAAAATACCAAAAATATTATATGTATCAAATCTCACTCTCGTAAGTGACGGTGAAGGGCTTGACAACCCCTAATCGCGTTGGTTGCGAGTAGCTATCGCTTTGTGCAGGTACGAGGGACTTGAGCGTGGGCTCCTACTGGATTGATACCTTGGTTCTTAAAAACTGAGGGAAATACTTACGCTACTCTGCTGCATCATCCCTTCCTCTTCGGGGAAACCAACACAAGCTCAAGACATAGCAAGAAGGATTTCTGGCGCCGTTGCCGGGGAGTCTACGCAAAAAGTCAACATACCAAGTACCCATCACAATCCCTATCTCTCGCATTACATTATTTGCCATTTACCTCTCGTTTTCCTCTCCCCCCAATTCACCTTTGCCGTTTTATTCACCCTCTCTCTCCCTATCCTCCCTCTCTATTTGCCTCTTTTTGCCCGTTCGCTCTTGTTTGCTTGCCGTCATGACTAGTCTCATATCTTCTCCGTTGTCTCCCGAGAGTGAAGTTCTAAATTTTAAACAAAGAGAGGGAGAAAATCTAAAAGATGCTTGGTATAGAATTTGCAATGCTCAAAATATATCTACCAGGAAGCAATCTACCTTAGTTCTTCTCCGCAATTTTTATGTAGGTGTTAATCCTTGGTATAGATATATCCTTGATACCATTATCGGAGGGAATTTCTTGGGTAGCCATACTTTTGATTCTTATAATGCTATGCTAAATTTATTTGGCTCACCACCTCTTTTGGTTAATGGAACCACGTTAACTTTGGAGCATGTTATGCAAAGACTTGAAATTATCGAAAATAAAGTTGCTACTGTTGAATCAATTGAAAATCTAGATAAAAAGATCCACAATCAAATTACTCAATATGGATCTAAGGTAGGAATGACTTTGAAAAATATTAAGGAAAAAGAACCCATAGGTAATGAGAGAATGAACTTAGATTCTACGAGGATTGATAAACTTGAGGGTATCATTACAAATTTGGGAACCGCTTTTTCTTCCGTAAAGAATACTCCAAGTCTTCCTACTAAAATTGCCAAGCTTATGTATGTTCCTAAAAATAAGGGTGAATCATCTAGTAAGGAAACTGCGGATCTTAAATCTATAAGTATTCATCCCAATCTTTTTGCTATCATTAAGGAACCATTTATTACAAATGAATTTTTCGATCTTGTGCCTAAAAGTTTGATAATTAATAAAAATAAAGAAATTCCTAAAGATGGTAGATGTCTAATTGAAGAATTGCCTACCAAAGATGGCAATACCTAGATCTATCCTCGCTTTTATGCCTAGCTAGGGGCGTTAAACGATAGCGCTTGTTGGGAGGCAACCCAATTTTATTTTTATTCCTTGACTTTTGATCCTGTTTAGTAATAAATAAATTATTTAGCCTCTTTTTTGGTTGTTTTTTTGTGTTTAATTAGTGTTTGTGCCAAGTAGAACCGTTGGGAAGACTTGGGGAAAGTCTTTTTGAACTTGCTGTAAAAAACAGAAACTTTAGCGCTCACGAGAACTGCTGTCATTTTTATTTGAAGAGTGCTATTTAGTTAATTGTTTTTGAAGATGATTAATAGATAAATTCCTCACGTCCAGCAATTTATTTTAGAATTTTTGGGGTTCCAGATCTTGCGCTAGCTACAGATTACTACAGACTGTTCTGTTTTTGACATATTCTGTTTTTCATGTGTTGTTTGCTTATTTTGATGAATCTATGGCTAGTAAAATAGTTTATAATCCATATAGAAGTTGGAATACGGTAGTTTTAACACCAATATAAATAAATAATGAGTTTATTACAGTACCTTCAAGTGGTCTTTTGTTTTCTTTCACTAACGGAGCTCACGAGTTTTCTATTTTGAGTTTTGTGTTGTGAAGTTTTCAAGTTTTGGGTGAATTCTTTTGATGGATCATGGAACAAGGAGTGGCAAGAGCCTAATATTGGGGATTCCCATGGCACCCCCAAGATAATCCAAGGACACCAAGAAGTCAAAGCGTGGGGATGCCCCGGAAGGCATCCCCTCTTTCGTCCACTTTCATCGGTAATTTACTTGGAACTATATTTTTATTCACCAACATGATATGTGTTTTGCTTGGAGCGTCTTGTATTATTTGTGTCTTTGTGTCTTAGTATGCCAAGATCATCCTTGTTGTACACACCTTTTAAGAGAGCCATACATGAATTAAAATTTGATAGAATACTCTA
The DNA here is from genome assembly GCF_002162155.2 of Triticum dicoccoides. Classification (NCBI taxonomy): domain Eukaryota; kingdom Viridiplantae; phylum Streptophyta; class Magnoliopsida; order Poales; family Poaceae; genus Triticum; species Triticum dicoccoides. The sequence continues at coordinate 17,421,407 of NC_041390.1, forward strand.
TGTGCTTCACTTATATCTTTTGAGTGTAGTACTTTTGCTCTATGTGCTTCACTTATATCTTTTGCGCGTTATAATTTTGCTCTATGTGCTTCACTTAGATCTTTTAGAGCACGGTGGTGGATTCGTTTTAAAGAAACTATTGATCTCTCATGCTTCACTTAAATTATTTTGAGAGTCTCTTAATAGCATGGTAATTTGCTTAATAATAATATGCTTGGTATTCAAGATTTGTGAAACTTTCTTTTGAGTGTGTTGAATACTAAGAAAAGATTGAAGCATGATAATTGTTTTGAGATATGGAGGTGATAATATTAAAGTCATGCTAGTTGAGTAGTTGTGAATTTAAAGAATACTTGTGTTAAGGTATGTGATTCCCGTAGCATGCACGTATGGTGAACCGTTATGTGATGAAGTCGGAGCATGATTTATTTATTGATTGTCTTCCTTATGAGTGGCGGTCGAGGACGAGCTATGGTCTTTTCCTACCAATCTATCCCCCTAGGAGCATGCGCGTAATACTTTGCTTTGATAACTTCTAGATTTTTGCAATAAGTATATGAGTTCTTTATGACTAATGTTGAGTCCATGGATTATACGCACTCTTACCCTTTCATCTTTGCTATCCTCTCTAATACCGCGCACCTTTCGCTGGTATCATACACCTACCATATACCTTTCTCAAAACAGCCACCATACCCACCTATTATGGCATTTCCATAGCCATTCCGAGATATATTGCCATGCAACTTTCCACCGTTTCGTTCATGACACATTTATCATTGTCATATTGCATATCCCGGTACACCGCCGGATGCATTCACATAGAGTCATATTTTGTTCTAAGTATCGAATTGTAATTGTTGAGTTATAAGAAAAATAAAAGTGTGATGATCATCATTATTAGAGCATTTTCCCAGTGAGGAAAGAATGATGGAGACTATGATTCCCCCATAAGTCGGGATGAGACTCCGGACGAAAAATAAAAAAAAAGGCCAAAGAAGCCCAAATAAAAAAAAGGCCATAAAAAAAGAGAAAAAATGTCCAAATAGAAAATGATGATGAGAGAAAAAGGGAGAAGGGACAATGTTACTATCCTTTTTCCACACTTGTGCTTCAAAGTAGCACCATGATCTTCATAATAGAGAGTCTTTCATGTTATCACTTTCATATACTAGTGGGAATTTTTCATTATAGAACTTAGCTTGTATATTCCAATGATGGGCTTCCTCAAAAATTGCCCTAGGTCTTCATGAGCAAGCAAGTTGGATGCACACCCACTTAGTTTCTTTTTGAGCTTTCATATACTTATAGCTCTAGTGCATCTGTTGCATGGCAATCCCTACTCACTCACATTGATATCTATTTATGGGCATCTCCATAGCCCGTTGATACGCCTAGTTGATGTGAGACCATCTTCTCCTTTTTGTCTTCTCCACAACCACCATTCTATTACACCTATAGTGCTATATCCATGGCTCACGCTCATGTATTGCGTGAAAATTGAAAAAGTTTTAAAAAAGTTAGAGTATGAAACAATTGCTTGGCTTGTCATCGGGGTTGTGCATGATTTAAATACTTTGTGTGGTGAAGATGGAGCATAGCCAGACGATATGATTTTGTAGGGATAACTTTCTTTGGCCATGTTATTTTGAGAAGACATAATTGCTTTATTAGTATGCTTGAAGTATTATTATTTTTTATGTCAATATAAACTTTTGTCTTGAATCTTTCTAATCTGAATATTCATACCACAATTAAGAAGATTTGCATTGAAATTATGCCAAGTAGCACTCCGCATCAAAAATTCTCTTTTTATCATTTACCTACTCGAGGATGAGCAGGAATTAAGCTTGGGGATGCCTGATACGTCTCCAACGTATCTATAATTTTTTATTGCTCCATGCTATATTATCTACTGTTTTGGACTATATTGGTCTTTATTTTCCACTTTTATATTATTTTTGGGACTAACCTATTAACCGGAGGCCCAGCCCAGAATTGTTGTTTTCTTGCCTATTTCAGTGTTTCGGATAAACGAAATATCAAACGGAGTCCAAACGGAATAAAATCTTCGGGAACGTGATTTTCTCACCGAACGTGATCCAGGAAACTTGGACCCTGCTCCAAGGAACAAAAGAGGCGGTCACGAGGGTGGGGGGCGCCCCCCCTAGGGCGCGTCCCCCTGCCTCATGGGCCCCTCGTTGCTCCTCCGGCGTACTTCTTCCTCCTATATATACACACGTACCCCCAAACGATCAGAACAGTAACCAAAAACCTAATTCCACAGCCGCAACTTTCTGTATCCACGAGATCCCATCTTGGGGCCTATTCCGGAGCTCCGCCGAAAAAGGACCGTCATCACGGAGGACTTCTACATCATCATAGCATCTCCGATGAAGTGTGAGTAGTTTACCTCAGACCTTCGGGTCCATACTTAGTAGCTAGATGGCTTTTTCTCTCTCTCTCTTTGAATCTCAATACAAAGTTCTCCCCCTCTCTTGTGGAGATCTATTCGATGTAATCTTCTTTTTGCGGTGTGTTTGTTGAGACTGATGAATTGTGGGTTTATGATCAAGTCTATTTATGAATAATATTTGAATTTTCTCTGAATTTTCTTTTATGTATGATTGGTTATCTTTGCAAGTCTCTTCGAATTATCTGTTTGGTTTGGCCAACTAGATTGGTAGTTCTTGCCATGGGAGAAGTGCTTAGCTTTGAGTTCGATCTTGCGGTGTCCTTACCCAGTGACAGAAGGGGCAGCAAGGCACGTATTGTATCGTTGCCATCGAGGATAACAAGATGGGGTTTATTTCATATTGCATGAATTTATCTCTCTACATCATGTCATCTTGCTTAAGGTGTTACTCTGTTTTTAACTTAATACTCTAGATGCATGCTGGATAGCGGTCGATGAGTGGAGTAATAGTAGTAGATGCAGAATCGTTTCGATCTACTTGTCACGGACGTGATGCCTATATACATGATCATGCCTAGATATTCTCATAACTATACTCAATTCTGTCAATTGCTCAACAGTAATTTGTTCACCCACCGTAGAATATTTATGCTCTTGAGAGAAGCCACTAGTGAAACCTATGGCCCTCGGGTCTATTCTCATCATATCAATCTCCATCACTTTAACCTTGCTTTGCTTTTTTACTTTGCCTTTACTTTTTACTTTGCATCTTTATACCAAAAATACCAAAAATATTATATGTATCAAATCTCATTCTCGTAAGTGACGGTGAAGGGCTTGACAACCCCTAATCGCGTTGGTTGCGAGTAGCTATCGCTTTGTGCAGGTACGAGGGACTTGAGCGTGGGCTCCTACTGGATTGATACCTTGGTTCTTAAAAACTGAGGGAAATACTTACGCTACTCTGCTGCATCATCCCTTTCTCTTCGGGGAAAACCAACGCAAGCTCAAGACGTAGCAATGTGCGTTGCAACAGAAAAAATTGATGTTTTGTGCAATGTCTCACAACATTGGATTTACTATGAAGAACATGCTGTAACGCAGCATCCTTCTACCAAATGAACATAAAAAAATACATTGCAATTTAGCCATGTTCATATTTTCTTTGCCGGGCATAATCTTCCACTGATTTCATTTAAGTATAATCTTTTTAATGGCATTTAATTATAATCCTTGCTTAATTACCATGACGTCCTTAGTCGTTTTAGTTGGGAATCAAATCCTTCATTTTCTAATTTAGTAGCCCCAACACGTTGAAGCCTACAGATCCTTCCTTTTAATTATCCTACCATTTTACCTCAAATCCTTCATGTAGAATTTATTAAGATCATAATCTTTCTTTTAGTTATTCCATCGGTTTACGCATAATCATTTCTTTAATTAGCCACATCCGTTTAAATATTCTATTTAAGTCCACAATCCTTCCTTCATTGGCTCATTCGCTTAATTAGCTCGCCCTAAACATGATGACTGCCACTCCTATATTTAGAGCGAGTTGACATTAGTAAATGTGAAAGGCGCATAAGTTGTTGGTTGTTATATCGAAGAGCTAGACAGGAGGTCTTGTGTTTAATTCCCACAATGTTGATTATTTTGACCCAATTATTTTTCGCGATCTGTATGAAAGCCCATAAAAGGCCCATCAACATACAAAGTACCTGGCTCAGATTTCTTAGCGTGTGTAAACCAAACAAAAAGGACTAAACCAAACCAAGAATACCTATTCCCTTTAACAGTAGGTATAGATATAGATTGGTTCGATGTCCTACTTTCTACGCTTACAGGTTCCTTTTAAAAAATATGATATATCCAACATAATCGAAGGACACATCTTTCTTTCATCCTCACGCAATCGCGGTGGCTAGGGCACTCTTCCCTCCAAGCGTCATTGTCGAGACTTTGGATCCACCTCCCCTCCACATGCTACTCGGGGCGGCCGATGGTGGGGAGGAGGATCACAGTACCTTGGCTCCGACTAGTAGTTTAGGTATGGATTTTTCCTCGCAGGGGTGCGCTTCATCCTCGAGCTGGTCTTCCAGGCTCTGATATCCTCGAGTTCATCCATCATTTTGGAGTCAATGATGCTTAGATGTATATTTTTGTCCTCTCCTCTAGGTAACAAGGGTGGGTTTCTCGTTATGCGTACGTGGCAGTGAGATTTGGTGTCAGGTGCTTTGAATCGAATCAAGGGTTCAATGGCGACGATCACGGCTCTAGGGCACTAGTCCTTGTGGGAACGTGCACAAAGACTTAGCGACTGTCATCGACATGGCCGGATCGGCTCCGGTAGGGGAGCGGCTAGATCGGCACGTCGGTGACTTGTTCTGATGGCGGTAGTGGTCCAAGGTCCTTGGTGTACATTTTATTACACATGGGGGCGCTTTGTACTTATGGTGAAACTTACTTTACAATATATCCGTGTCCTTCTCACGCACCAAAAACAAGTACTCCTTTTGTAAAGAAATATATGAGCGTTTAGATCACTACTTTACTTAACAGAGGGAGTACATCATATTTTCCAAAGGGTTAATTTGATGAAGAAAAACTCTAGCTAGAAATGAAACCTCTAAACTATTCTCTAGGCAGTATTTTATTTTCTTTTTTTGCGGGTCTCTAGGCAGTATTTTTTGGAGCGGGAAATCTCTAAACTATTATCATGTCCGCTTCTTCAAACGAATTAAAATTTCAACGGGACAATTTTGGAAAGGAAAATGAAAACCGCCACAACACCGATGTCAAACCTTTTATTTAGAGGTCGTTCGGTGAGAAACTAGAAACGCAGGAAAAAAAAGGCGATAGTGGGGCTGGGCTGCATCGGGCATGTGGGAGTGCAGCTAGAGGCCCAATACACAGAGACCGGAAGCCCAGTGCCCAGAGAATAAATAATTTTATTGAATGTCCATTTGCTCAAAAAAAAAAACTAATCAATATCCACATCTCGGCATCAGGAATACTGTCTACATGAGTATGAAAAATACGGGCATATGGGGTCATTTCCAAAATACCATAGCTCTGTACTTCGGACACTACTGGAACGAAATTAACGGAATGTTCAAAAGGTAGAAAAATCCACAGCTATTGTTCCCCTTGTTTGCTCTTTTTTTTTTGGCAGTTCCCGCGCATCCGAAACTTAGTTTAAATGTGGTAATTAAGTATTTTGATCATGAAAACAGAGTTACAATCGGCGTCAAATGTGGAAAAGAAATGGTAAAAGAGGGATACAAATGGTAAAAGAAATGGTAAAACTCCAATTTAGCGCCCCGGTCAATTTTTTGCACTGTTGATTCATCAGGTTCCTACTGCTTGACGGAAATACAATTGGTCTCAAGTCTCAACCTGGTCGTTCTGTTAATAGGCCAGAATTGACTGAGAACTGAGGGATAATATTCAGAAATTAAGATGACTGACTGCAGTTGAGCAACATGCTTCAGATTGGCCAAGAACACACGGACAAGTCTCATTTTCAGATGCAAACCAAATGTTTCGGATGCAAAGGCAGGTGGCAAATACTCACAAGATTCAGATTCACAGGAGAATTAAGATTGAAAGGATTGCATCTTTAGCCATTCCCACAGAAATCACAGATACAATATCGGCCTTCCTCATCGAGATCTGATGAAAGGGCCACTACGCTACACCTTGCAACTCGAGACCAGGCACTACATACAAGATCCAACTAATTAGGCAACACGACACGGTTCCTCGGCGCAGGCTAGGCTATGGTGGCGGCTACTCCTTGGCGGCGACCTTCTTCTTGGGGGACTTGGCGGCCTTCTTCTTCTTGGGCGACTTGGCCTCCTTCTCGGCGGCGGCGGGGGACTTCTTGGGGAGCAGCACGGAGTTGATGTTGGGGATCACGCCGCCGTGGGCGATGGTGACGCCGGCGAGCAGCCTGCCGAGCTCCTGGTCGTTGCGGACGGCGAGAAGAAGGTGGCGCGGGATGATTCGGGTCTTCTTGTTGTCCTTGGCCGCGTTGCCGGCGAGCTCCAGGACCTGAGATTTCAAGCAAGAACCAAGTCAGTTATCTGTCGAACACAAGAGGAACAGAGCAGAAGAGATGCTCGGGGAGAGGAGAGATCTGGGCGTACCTCTGCGGCGAGGTACTCGAGGACGGCGGCGAGGTAGACGGGGGCGCCGGAGCCGACGCGCTGGGCGTAGCGGCCCTTCTTGAGGTAGCGCCCGATGCGGCCGACGGGGAACTGGAGCCCGGCCTTCACGGAGCGGGTCACGGCCTTCTTCCTGTCGCCGCCCTTCCTGCCGGCCATCTTGCTTGCTACTACTTCTCCGGCGACGAGGACTCTCGAGGTGTGGTGTTTGCGGCGGTTGCGCTGGATCGGGATGCTCTGAGTTTGTGCTTCTGGACGGCGTCGAGGGCGCGGCTTTTATTGGAGGCGGGAGCGTCGCGGGAGGGGGGAGCGATCCGCGTGACGTGCTGCGCCCACCGTTGGATCTGAGGGGAGCGTGGCGGGCAGGGGGGGTGATCCGTGGGAGCTCCAGATGGGCCAATCAGAGAGCAGAGATTTGCAATACCTGGAATTGTAATTGTGTTCAAAACCAAAATCAGCCTATGCACCGAAATGGGCATGAATTCTTTTTCTTTTGCTATTAGATGGGCTTCAGTTCTGATTCTATTGCTTGGTCGTATATAAAATTGCGATATAATCGGGATTAAGTGGATACCAATACCATTTTTTATTTCGAATAGCTAATTGTTTGTGCATTGCAACACGGGCATACATATTTTTGTGGTTCACACCAACTATGTTTATCTTCTACCCACTACCTCTGTCTCTCCAATCCAATCTTACCACCTATGTTGATGGCTTGTCGGATCAAAATCCTCGTTCCACTGTCACCTACACACTTTGGATTTTAGACACATAATTGTGCAGTTGTGTATATGTGAAGATTCCAAGAAGGAAAAAAATATGTACAGATCGTCAATATCCATCTAGCCTCTACATGGCAGTAGGATGAAAAAGAAAAGTCGAAGACATAGGAACCTAAGTTGATCCAGTAGAATAAAAGGTGGAGAAAACATGACTTCACGAGTGGAGTTAAAGATATGGTATGAATTATATCAAAAAGAATGTGTGACTTTTGAAGAACACATGATGAATAACTGTATTAAGCAAATCGGTGGTTAAAAACTCATATAATAAATATCCTTGAGTATATTTTATCATTGTTTATGTTCTACGATATTCCTCTTAAATGCGAGCCTTTGCACAGAACATTCGCCTTCTCACAACAACGATGGATCACTAGGGTTTTGCAGCAGTCGTAAGAAGATTTAGTACTATCAAATACTCCCTCCGTCCTAAAATAAGTGTCTCAACTTTGTACTAACTTTAGTACAAAGTTCTACCAACATTGAGACACTTATTTGGGGACGGTGGGAGTAGTATATTGTGATAACCATTGGCATGAGAAGCTAATGTGTCATTGTCATTATCATTGTACTAACATTGGAATGGGAGGTGTTTAGTATTTATTCTTCCTAAAGTAGCAAGTTGTATTGCATTGACTACACAAATTTCTAGCAAAGTAATTCAAGATATTTATAAGATCCCACAAGTGTTTCCCATTTTAGGACAAGCGGTATTATAGGAAGTATTTGCATTGATCCAATGTGTTCCCCTTATCAAGTATGATGAGGCTCCAACACAAGGATTCATGGGTTGAAGATAACCCATGTGATTTTCAGCTGTGAGGATTTTGGAGGGTTCCACAACCTTGAGAGTAACATGTACAAATTTTTTTATACTAACTTGTGTCACCAATCCATAACTATAGACAGAAAACAACTAAGAAATGAAAAAAATTTATTTAGTGATAAAGCCAACAAGCGCACACGAGATATCCACCATATGATATTGCTCCCCAGCAACAGCGCCAGAAAAGAGCTTGATATTCCCCAAGTAAAAGGAATTGCCTTAGCAATTTCTAAAGGTGGATGTGATAAGTATGGAGTGTGGAACTGACAAGGAGCTGAAGGTAGGATTAATATTCTGTCAGGTCCTACATGCCACTATTACAACCCCACGTACACTAAACCTTCGCTTCACCTAGGAAATGAACTATAACTATGTTCTAGGTGTAAAAGGATAGCTTTGCAAGGTAATAGATAACTAGAAAATAAAGGCTGGTGTTGTTTAAGTAAAAGTACAATAAAACAAAGATAGCGAGGGTGAAAAAGCGGTGATAGGATATGGGAAATTGTCCCTAGGCAATTGGCTAAATTACTAGATTGATCGTCCTCATTGCAGTTTGATATGTGGGAGAGGCCTCTGTTAACACACAGCTCGTACTTGGAATCATATGTGCTTATGATTAGAACTACTAGCAAGCATCTGCAAAAACTAACACGTTCATTAAAGTAAACTCAATCATAGCATTAAGGTATGTATTGGTCCCATTCATCCCATATGCACCATGACGAAAACAATAAACTCAACAATACATACATGTGTCTTGAATATATAATCAACATCGTAGAAGATGCATCCATGGTAAAGAAAAGTATAATAAAAAATTGTCAAATCTCGTGAGAAATTTTCACCTATGTCCTAATCCCATAATATGAGCCCATGCAAACTTTTGCATTTTTTCAACCATATTGGTTGATTCCTAATTTTCGAATGAAAATGCCAAAATTGCATTTAAAACCTAAAAGTAGCAAATCAAATATGAAAAACCTAAGTTGAAATTATTTCTAATATGTAATTTAATTCATGTAGAAAAAGTGACTCCAACTCGCTTTGTCACACGTCGGATGCAGTGTGCCTCTGTTCTATTGCTTCTGCAGAGTGTGTCAGGAGATCTGGGATGCTGTTGCTCACTGACTTGAACTGAGGTAAGTTAACTTGCTTTTCCTGAATTTCATGGTCAAAACAAAGAAGAACTTAAGGGACACAAGAGGGAAGAAAATGAAAAACTTTGGCAAGATGTACATGCTTGTGTTGATCAACGCTTTATATTTACATGGAGACGAAATAATAGGATATTTGGTTCAAATAGGATGGATATCTCTAAGCATATTGCCACTAGGAAAAAAACACTCTACTGTTCAGATTCATAACTTTCCATAAACAGGTTTTACTTGATCGAAATTGGAGGTTAAGATAGCTTGATTTTTTTTCACTGGGATTAGACTTATGTTTTACTCAGAAAGTCCATCTACCTATCTCTCAAATAAAAGAAAAATGAACCTAACTAGTGTGATGTAAAATTTCTGCCGTATTTGTGCATAGAACTGGTTCACCTGGCCTGTTACCGAGGAAATAGATGACGTTTTTAAGAGATGTCATTCTTTTATATTAAGGAGATGACGTTTTGGATTAAGAGATGACATTTTTTATTTATTAAGAGATGGCGCTTAAAAATATTAAGAGATGTCATTTTTTATTTTAAAGAGATGAAAATTTTATATTAAGAGATGGCATTTTTTATTTTAAAGAGATGATATTTTTATATTAAGAAATGGTCATTTTTATTATGAAAAGATGTCATCCCTTAGGTACATGGCATTTTTTCTAATACCATGGCATTTTTTCTTTGCTTTTACAAGAAAGATACATATTTTTTCGTCCACGACATTAAATAAAACAGTAAACTGGGTCCTATGGGCCAATGGGGGTTCTCCCTGGGCGAACAATCGATGGGAGCAGCTCGTCTGACCGACAAATTCAGTGCCTCCCTCCCTAGATATATGCGTCCATTATCTATTACCCCTCCGTCCGAAAAATCTTCTCCCTGATGCTAGATACATTCATTTGAAGGATAAATTTTTTTGGATAGAGGGAGTATTACATAATAGAAGAAAAAATATCCATTTATGTAAGCAAGCGGTAAAGAAAAAGATAGTACATTGTATACAGTGAAAAATCCAAAAATGAAATTATTTGCGGAAACAAAACAAAGAATGAAAGAAAACATATTTCACATAAAATAAATAAATAAATGATGTGGGCCAAAAAGTGGGAAAATTAAAATATAAAGAGAACCAGAAAAACGGATGAGAAATAAAATAATGTGGATACGAACCCATTCACACGCAGGCCCATCAAACTCTGGTCCAATCCACTAAAAAAAAAACCATTCACCCCGACGACACGCAGTAGTATTTGCAGTTCATCGAAAAAAAACATCTCTGCCGCCGCCGCCGCCGCCGTCCGCCGTGGCCGCCGCTCCTGCGCCGCGCTCCGCCTCCGCGAGTGCTTCGTTTCCCGTCTCTCTCTTCTCCATCCACCTCTGCCATATTCCCACTTCGCCGACTGCTCTCCGCCGCCTCGTCGCCCCCCATTTCTCTGAAACGTAGTAGCTTCGCCGTGGAGGAGTACCTGGTTGACACCTGCGGCCTCACCCGTCCCCAAGCCCTCAAGGCTTCTTTGAAGCTCTCCCACCTCAAGTCCCCCGCCAACCCCGACGCCGTCCTCGGCTTCCTCGCCGGCGCCGATGTCGCCGCCGTTGTCGCCAAAGACCCGCAGTTCCTCTGCGCCAGCGTGGACAAAACCCTAGCCCCCGTCGTCACCAAGCTCACCGGCCTCGGTCTCTCGAGTCCTGAGATCGCCCGCCTCGTCTCGCTCGCCCACAGCGGCTTCCGCTGCAGATCCGTAGTCTCCAAGCTGCACTACTACCTGCCCCTCTTGGGCTCCTTCCACAACCTCCTCCGGCTGCTCAAGCACTCATCCCGCCTGTTGTTTTCGAACCCCGACAAGGTTGTCAGGCCCAATGTTGCGTTTCTGAGGGAGTGCGGGCTAGGTGATTGTGATATTGCCAAGCTGTGTATCGCTGTGCCGAGGATGCTCACCACTAACCCATAGCACGTCGGGGTGATGGTCGCATCTGCTGAAAGATTAGGCGTGCCTCGCGGCTCTGGGATGCTCAGGCAAGCGCTGCAGGCTGTCGCGTTACTCAGCGAGGAGAAGATCGCCGCCAGATTGGAGTACTTGAAGAATACATTTAGCTGGTCTGATGGCGAAGTGAGAATTGCTGTGCGCAAGCATCCTAGCGTGCTGAAAAATTCAAAGGAATCTCTGAAGAGCAGGTCCAAGTTCCTGTTATCTGAGATGGGGTTGGAACCGGTGTACATCGCTCATCGGCCGATAATTCTCAGTCTTAGCCTGGAGGGCCGGGTCAGGCCCCGGTACTATGTTCTCAAGTTCCTCAAGGAAAATGGATTGGTAGATCGCGAGCTGAGCTTCCATACTGCAGTCAATAGGCCTGAGAAGTATTTCGTGGAGAAGTACATATGCCCTTACAAGAAAGCCGCACCACACCTCGCTGAGGACTATGCAACCGCTTGCAAAGGGGAGATACCAACTAATTTCTTGTTTAGATGAACCAAAAATGGGCCAAGGAAATTGGTTACTGCGTATGGCACAACATAGTTTTCACCCTGCATGTAAGCTGTTAGGCGTTCTTTGCCTAAGATCAGTTGGTTTTCTGTAGTATGCCTGTTACATGCCAGTTAGTCATTGCTAAATGCTAACTCCCTATGAAACTGATAATTTGATTCCTGAACATTGGCCAACCAAGCTGTCTTTCCACCAAGAAGAGCATGTAGCCTCGAACTTTGCTTGCTCCTTTTATTTCATTTCTGAGAATTACTCCTCTTTTTACCTGCTGACTTTATTCTTTTGTTAGTAAGAAATCCATGTATTTTAATGCGACTTAGATATGCTTCTTCTGGTCATTGGTTGATTTAGTTAGTGAAATGCTGCACTGGCTTCTCTTTCTCTCATTGCTTCATGTCATTAGTTAAATTCACACCTTGAAGTTAGCTGTTCATAGCTGCAGAATTGCCAGAGTTTGCAAACTACTGGAAACAATATCATGTGGAAATTTTATATTGTCATGGTTATGTGTTGCCTCTGTTTTATGTGTTTCTGTTTTCTGCTTGCCATCTTGTTACAGATTCTTTCTTAGTGCTCCTTTGTATGTTGAGATGCCCAGGACTTCTCATCCTTTTGGCTGCACATGCTTTTTGGGTTTTATTTTGGTATAGAGAGTGCTCCAGATCATGACCCTCTGTCTCGTTACTATGAGGTGATCCGTTTTGAAACCAGTACCTTCCATCTGGTATAGTCAACATTTTGTTGTTTGACAACAATTTATGTTTATATAGTTTTAGATGCCAGCTTCAGTGATTTAACAAGCATCCACATCATGCCATGCGAGAGTGGTTCTTCTACACCCACTCTCGGTGCACCCACGCAAGAAAACATATCAAAATATTTCGAAAAAATCTGAAACTTCGTGGAAATGATCATCAACAAATGTAATGGGGCTTGCAAAATTTGATGGTCAAATAACATTCGAGGAGCTCTCTACAAAAAAGACAAAATCTCTGAAAGTTAGTCAAAATGTACGTGCACTGTTTGAGCAGATTTTGCAATTTTGTCTTTTTTGTAGAGCGCTTCTCGAATGTTATTTGACCACCAAACTTTGCAAGCCCTCATAACATTTATTGATGATCATTTTCACAAAGTTTCATATTTTTTCTAAATGTTTTGATATGTTTTCTTGCGTGGGTGCATCGTGGGTGCACCGAAAGTGGGTGCAGCCACTACTTTCCCCATGCCAAAAAGGAGTATCCATATCTAGTACTATCTGATATATAAATGCACTTTTCTATACTGTTCATAAAGCAGGATACTTGTGATTTGGTGTTATCAGCATGTTCCTTATAGTTAGTCTGCTTTAGCATCTTCCTTGTATTTACTTCTGCTTTAGTTTTATTCTACCGCAGCTGAAATCGTATATTCAGTTCCTTGTATTTACTTAATGTTTTGCCAAAGACTGACTACAAAATCCAACCACAATATGTTGTTGCATGAAATAAAAAGTGCATGATAGTATAAAGTAGTTCTGTAAGAAAAATATAATGAGCAAGTGCAGGTCTTAGCAAAAGCAGAGCCCAGGCGATCAAACCAAACGAGGAAGGAGGATGGAAATCATAGCAACCACCAAGAAAAATACCTCTCGGTTTTCATGGCCTGCCTACCTTGAAATTGTTGTTGGCACATGTTTGATTTTAGTGCTTCGCTAAGGCACTTGCTGAACTTGCAGATGAGATGCAAGGGTTGGTAATGTGAGGTAGTAGTCTATGCTTACTGTACTGCCTGGTAAAATGTAGTAATACTCCATTTTGTGTTAGATGCTAAGTTTTACTCCATTTTTATGAGCAGTGTCAAAGAAAAAGAGATACTTCCTCCGTAAAGAAATATAAGAGCGTTTAGATTTCTAAAATAGTGATCTAGACACTTTTATATTTCTTTACAGAGGGAGTACATTGTTTGTAGTAAAAATTCTAAAATGAAAATATAAAAAATGCAATAAAATACTTCCTTCGTCCCAAAATAAGTGTCTTGAGCTTAGTACAAATTTGTACTAGAGTTAGTACAAAGTTGAGACACTTATTTTGGGACGGAGGGAGTATATGACAGAAAATAATTAAATAAAAATGGGGAGGCGACAACCCTCAAAAAAAATGTGGAGGCGACATAGGTAAAGTGAATAAAAATAAAACCATGGAAAGGAGAGAAAATGGATTTATTTTAGAACAAGGATGAGAAAAATGAACCCCTACCCGCAAAAGAAAAAAAGAGCCCCACGCACACAGAGAAAAAGAAGCTGGGCCCATTCTGACTTAACCACGACCACGACACGCAGAGGCAGAGCTGCCATTGCAATCCATTGCAACCCAGGCCCAAGCCATCAAGGCCTCCCCGAAGCTCGCGCACCTCAAGTCGCCCGCCAACCCCGACGCCGTGCTCGCCTTCCTCTCCGGCGCCGCCGCCGCCGCCGCCGTCGCCAAAGACCCGCGGCTACTCTGCGCCAAAGTGGACCGAACACTGGCCCCTAAGGCCGTCGGGCTCGCCGGCATAGGCCTCTCGCGTCCTGAGATCGCCCGCCTCGTCTCCCTCGGCCCCGAGTGCTTCCGCTCCAGACACATCGTCTCCAAGCTGCAGTACTACCATCCCCTCTTCGGCTCCTTCCACAACTTCCTCCGGGCGTACGAGCGCTCCTCCTATCTTCTCTCGCGGGACCTCGATAAGATGATCAAGCCCAATGTCGCGTTCCTGCACGAGTGCGGGCTAGCTGCTTGTGATATTGTCGAGCTGGTCATGTACAGGCGGGGGATCCTGACCACCAACCCGGGGCGCCTCCGGGCGATGGTGGCATGCGCCGAAGGTATAGGCGTTCCCCGTGGCTCTGGGATGTTCAGACAAGCGCTGTATGCTGTCGCATTCCAAAGCGAGGAGAAGATTGCCGCCAAAGTGGACTACTTGAAGACCACGCTCAGGTGGTCTGCTGCTGAGGTGGGCATCGCTGTGTCTAAGGCTCCGATGCTGCTGAGGAGGTCAAAGGACACGCTGCGGAGCAAGTCCGAGTTCCTGGTGTCTGAGGTGGGGTTGGAACCAACGCTCATTGCTCATCGCCCGATAGTGCTCACTTACAGCCTGGAGGGCCGGCTCAGGCCCCGGCACTACCTTCTAAAGTTTGTCAAGGCAAATGGGTTGCTAGATCGTGATCACAGCTACATCTGCGCGGTCGGTTTGACGGAGAATGTTTTCGTGAAGAAGTTTGTGCGCCCTCACATCGAAGCTGCGCCGCACCTTGCTGAAGACTATGCGGCTGCTTGCCGAGGAGAAGTACCCACTAGGTTCATGTTTGATTGAACCAGGATCCTGCTGTTAAAATGTGTAACTGTGTATGGCACAGCAAAGTTTACATTCTATGCTGTAAACTGGTTAGTCCCCTTACCTAATTGTTCGATATCATGAAATAAGCAACATGCTTTTTGTCAAACCATATTCTAAATTTGCAATTTGCAAACTGGATTTTTGTTTCTCATGCTCCGTCTTTTCAATTTTCATCAGGACTTAGGGCCATAAATAGTACAAGGTGCAATCTCTATTTTATCAATAATTTCCTTTACCACACCCGCGTCCGTATGGCATGAGTTCTTATGGTTTCAGAACACTCTGTCTGGGCTTAACTAATTCTGTTGAAAAATCACTTCCTTATTATCCTAAAATACATTGGTGATTACTGAAGTTCCAGAGAAACATTCCTTTTATTGTTTCCGGATGATGTGGCAAAGCCGTTCATGGGGTTCAAGGCAAACATGCAACATATGTGGTGCCTTATGTAAGCTAAGCTGGGCGTAATTATTCTCTAGGTATTCCATTACACTTTCTTAATATGATATTGATACAGCCATGATGACTCCTCTGTTCCCTTTGTCGGTTTCGCATACATTAGTTGCCCACTAGCTTCTTAGCAGCAGTTTAGCTTTGTTTGCAGTTATATATGCCTGTGAGCTGCAGCAACCATCGTGTCCCACAAATTGTTTCTATGCAATGCTAATTCCTTTATCGCTCAATATTTGGGGTACTCAACTTTTTATTTCAGACCTACATTCAGTCAGTCATCCATTAGCAGTTTAGTACTGTGAAGCACCTAGATTGTTTGTCGACATCTCATTTACTTACAGAAGATGGAAACTATCCATGTGCCTCCACATACTTTGTCTTGCATAATCTTGTTGGCTTCTATAAATGGTTTCTTGAATGAAACACTGGCGCACCAATGCCTGACTAATTGTATTGGTTTCTGCTCAAGTGCCATAATGCAATCTTCTGTCTTTGATTGTAAACTCCGGTTTGGTGTTTTTAGTTGCATGGTTCAGTGAAACAGGGTTAGGTTTGCCCCTACAAAAAAAGGAAAAATCAGTGGAAAAGTAGAATGCACATCACAGTAGGAAGCCTGCCGCTGAAGAATATTGCACTTCATATATCTATATAGGCGAGGATATGAATAATCAGCCTTCTCTTTGAATTTGTGGCAGCCAGATACTATCCAGGGACATCTGTATCTGCTGCAGAGTCATGTTCAGGGTTCTGTTGCAAACATTCATATATGGATGGATATGAGAAGCTGACTATATTCTGTTTGGTGTCCCTATTCTTTAGTGGCATAGCTTAAAAGTTATCTGCCTTAACTCAAGAGAAAGTTGTTCGATATCATGAAATAAGTCATATGCCTTTTGTCAAAGCATATTTTAAATTTGCAAGCTAGATTTTTGTTCTGCTGTTTTCTCATGCTTTGGCTTGTAAAACTTAATTGTGACTTAGGGCCATAGTAAGGGGCAATCTCAGCCATTTTTTCATATGCTTCAGCTTAGACTCTTCAGAGCCAGAGCCAGAGCTATTTTATCAATATTTCCTTTACCACACCAGCTATGTATGACATGAGTTCTTATGTTTTCAGAGCGTCGGGGCTGAGCTTAAATAATTCTGTTGCAAAATCACTTTCTTATCACTTTCTTTTCTTAAAATAGATCAGTGATCACTTTCTTCTCTTTTGTGCCTTCATGGGATTCTTGGGAAACATGCTTCATATGTTGCGCCTTCTGTAAGCTAAGCTGGGATATTGAACTAATTTTGCATTAGGTATTCCTTTATATTTTCTTTATATGACGTTGATCTAGCCATGATGGCTTCTCTGTAGTGTTTGGTTTTCTTAGAACAAAATTCCTTGTGCTAACAATATAGTAGACGTGTGTGTGAGGTTCCTTCATCGGTTTCACAAACAGTACTTGCCCAGTAGCTTCTCATCAGCGGCTTAGCTTTATTTGCGAATATATGCTCGCAGGCTGCAACAACCATCATGCCCCGCAAAATTGTTTCTATGCAATGCTAATTTTGTTTTTGTTGCTCAGTTTGAGAGTACTCGTCTGATGACATTTTTTGTGCATCGACTTTTGAGTTTCTGTTGTGAGAACTAGGGTTTTATTTGTGGATATTGTTGCACACTTAAATATCCATTCTGTCTCGCATTTGCGATATGGAGAAAAACCTTTGGAGAGCTGCACATGAACAGCTGTTGGCCTTATATGGTGTGTACTAAGACGGGTCCTCCCCGAGCATCTGGAGGGAGTACTTTGAAAAATGAAGACAAAGTCGGAAACTGTGTCAGGCAGTCAGTTAACTAATCCATTGAGGTTAACTTGAATCTCTATGTAAATAGAATATGTGGTGCAATGATAAAAACACGATCAGCGAAAATAATCGTGGCAAATTTTGATAATTTTGCTAGATTGTGGGCTTTATAGTTAAAATTATGCAGCTCATGAATGAAGGTGCAGGTTGTAAAGGACTTGTATCACCATTCAATCTCACTGACCATGTCACTATATAATTCCTCGGGTTCCATTCTTGATATCATCAACCACCATTCTGCCCAATGGCGGAGCTGGGTGCATATCTGGTGATACGGCCTAGCATATGCTCCCCTGCTCCAGAACAGTCCGGTGCGTTGGATCTGGACTCTAGGGACAAGATGGAGCATGCTGACCTCCTTCTGAAAAATATACAAAAAAGACCCTAGGTTATGCTGCAATTCAGGGACTGGTGCACATCTATTCAGGGACCCTAGGTTATGCTGATCTCAGACATTTTCTTCTGCTTATACTTAACGAGCAGCTCATTCTGGAAAAGGATTAGCATGGCTGATCTCTTCTTTGCATTACAGTGAATAAATCTGTTGCAGAAACAAATTCTGTACATGTAGTTGCAATGCCCTCCTAATAATCTGGTGCAAGTTTGCTTAATCTGCCCCTTTTGATTTACACTTGATGTTGGCAGCGACCTAGCAAGACGCTCAGTTCAGTACAAAATCTATGTTCGATTGAGTAGTACAAAATCTATGTTCGACCTGGCAAGATACGAATGTACCAAGGGGGTGTATGTAAAAGGATTAGTGAATTGATCCTGCCCCTCCCATGGAGATCCAACGCACGAGGAGATCTTGTAGCAGCGAACCGTAGCACTGGATATTTTCCCTGGCGGAGC
>NC_041390.1:17440005-17444741 GCF_002162155.2 Triticum dicoccoides
CAGATTGTGAAGGGAAAAAATTAGGATGACTTACATAAAAACTTTTTTAGCTTTTGGCCCCTCCAAACTCAAGATGGGAACGGGTCGGGTCCATGAGTGATGCAGAGTTTGATCTGTCCATGAGTAATGCATGGTTTGATCTCCATGCGCGAGGCCAAACTCCGCGTGCACTGTCAGTATAAATACTCCGTGCACGGTTTCAGTACAGCACACGGCAAACTCTCGAGTCCAAGACTTGCGAAGTAAGGAGTAGCACGTTGAGAGGAAGATGCAAGGCGGCGAGGAAGCGAATCATGTGCTCGAGGGAGCGCGCGCCATCGCTTCTGCTGCGATGCGGGGCTTGGCAGGTGGCACTGCAACGACCGCAGCGCTTGTGAGCACCCGCGGCAGGATGCTCCCGACTGACGTCGAGGCCGGCGTGCTCTCCTCGATCCTGCAGGCACGTAGGGATTTGAGCCGATCATGTCAGTCAAATTCTAGTTCATTTTGAGCCTGTTTTTTTTTTTACTTTTCCACTCCCCTGGCTGCAGGGCATGGTACATGTGACCTTCGGCGAGATTGCCGGCGGACCGCCCGACGTGTCTTTCAATTTGGAGTGCTAACTTTGTTGCATGGAAGAACCGTACTGTAAAATAAGTTGATCTGGATTTTTTTTTTTACGTATAGAAGTTGATCCGAGTTTGCAATGGTGCATTTCTGCTACTAAATCCGACATCTTCATGATGCTCTGGTCCTGCCTTATGTATCTAGGACGGTTGCATCAAGGTGTGTATCTTAACTGTTCTGGACATGCTCTAAATGTTGTAGAAGTAGCCTGCAAAAGTAGTGTATACATAGCTAAAAAGCTGTGGAATTCTAGCTGAATTTCGGGTCAGCCCTGGGGCACCCAATGGGCCAGCGAGCCACATGATTTTGTCGGAATGGGTCGACCCGTGACCCCTGAAATTGGCCTTGAGACCATTGGTCCAGGTCCAGGCCCACACATTCCCATCTTGACTCCAAACACTGGCCCCCAGCAGAATCGGTCTAGCTCTAGCTCTGTCACTGCTTCTGCCAATGCGAAAGCTTCTATGCAGGGCCACAGCCTCGAGAGTCCAAGGGTCATCACCAGTGGCGAAGCCAGAAACTCAATATAGAGAGGGCCAAACTGTGTTATATGATGTTAGACGGGACCAAATTATCTAAATATTGCTACTTTTGTTTGACAAATAGAGGATCAAGAGCACATGTAGTTGTATTTCTGAGAGTATAGAGGGGGCAAGGCCCCTGCCAACACCCCTGCCTCCACCACTGGTCAACACTAGTAGAAAACAGGGTTTTGGTCCAGGCCTGGCCAGCCCATTAGTCCCGGTTCAGTCACGAACCGGGACCCATGGGGGCATACGTCCCGATTTGTCCCAGGGGGGTGGCCGGGCCTCGTGGGGCATTGGTCCCGGTTCGTCTGGACCTATTAGTCCCGGTTCCAGCCACGAGCCGGGACCAATGAGGTGGCTATATATACCCCTTGCCCGCAAGCAGAGCACTCCACTGCTCTGTTTTTTTCTGGACAACGAGGGGAGGACTTTGTGGTGCTCTAGCTCACCTCCTATGCACATGAGGTGTTCGATAAAATGCCTGAGCCACACTACTTAAGCTTTTTCCTCTCCAAACTCGACTTCCAAGCTCCATTTTCCTCAAGATTTGTCTAGGTTTAGCGGTCTGTCCCGTCCCCGTCTTCACCGTCGTCAATCGTCCGCGCCGATCTCGTCGAGTCCTCTCTATACGTATAGTACGTAGCGTCGACCAAGCACGGAGGTAAGAGAGGACACTTCTCTCTATTAGCTAGCTACCACAATATATGAAACCCCTAAATTAACCCTACAAAACCCCCCAACCCCCCCAAAAAACCCAGCCCCTAAAATGTTGACGCGTTGATGCTTTTTGGTCCCGGTTGGTGCTACCAACCGGGACAAAAGACATAATATATTTTGCAACAAAATTCATCACACCTTGCTGCCTTGAGCCGACACTGAGACCTTCAACCTGTTGTCATCCTAACATAAAAAGTTGCAAATTGTTTTGTTTAGCAAGGATTAAGATTTAAGAGTTGCTCGACTAGTACTTGTCTTGCAACCAAACTAGTGTCACAGCATGTCCACGAGTCAGTGCCCTGGGCACTTGTAGTCCTTGGTGTTTACTGATGTATATATCTGTTCTGATTGTGTTTAATGAGCAGCAGGGATAACTAATCATGCTACCGTTACCATGGCATTATATACAAACATTTTACCTGTTGAAACATGATCACAATCATATCGATCTGAAAAAGAAGAGAAAAATGAGAAATAGTATATATTCAGTAAAAGCAAAATATTAATTCATGAATTAGTAAAGGTTGTACCTCGGTGATGAAGTGTACATCAGTGTGGTGACTCCAACTCGCTTGTCAGACAATGAATGTAGTGCGCCTCTGTTCTGTTGCTTCTGCAGAGCGTCAGCAGATCTGGGCTGCTGTTGCTATTTTTTGTTCTGCTCAGTGACTTGAACTGAGGTGAGTTAACTTGCTTTTCCTGAATTTCATGACCAAAACAGAGAAGAGCTTAAGGGATATAAAAGGGGGGGAATGAAACACTAGGAGGGATGTACATGCTTGTGTTGATCAGTGCTTTATATTTATGTGGGGACAAATGCATTGGATATTTTGTTCAAATAGGAGGGATATATCTAAGCATATTGCCACTAGGAAAAAGTCACTCTGCTCTTCAGATTCATAACTTCCGTAAGCGGGTTTTACTTGATCAAAATTGGAGGTTAAGATAGCTTGATTTTTTTCACTGGGATTAGACTTATGTGTTTACTCAGAAATTCCAGCTAACTATCTCTGAAATAAAAGAAAAACGGACCTAATTAGTCTGATGTAAATGTTCTGCTGGACATGTGCACAGAACTTATTCACCATACTATTTCTGAGGAGTATCTCCATACTATTTAACCGTCACAACAACAAATGCCAATCTTTCAAGACTCCTCACATGAAGAAAAATTGGTATAGCAAATTAGGAATATTTGTGCATGGAAGGTGACTGCATGCAGATAGAGAGCATTCCTTACTCTATTTACACATATATTACATTCCTTCTGCATGGTTGGCATATATGGTTTGTGGGGTCAGTTCTGTCTGGTTGAGCATGTTACTGTATCAGGGGAAGACTGCATTCTGAGATCAATCGACATGTTAATCTGGAACAAAAGAAAATGGCACAAAGCTTCTCAACATGGATATGCTCGACAGCTAGGTAGTTATATAAAATATTCTTATCTATATTTACTGAAGTTTATGTATGTATGTATGTCAAATTTAACCATTAATGAAGTTTATCTATATTCAATGAATTTTTTTCTCAAAAACAAATAAAAATAATTATCCATTAATTTACATCCTTGGTCCTTGTGGTGCTGCCACTGAAGTAGACCATATGCATTTTACTGAAGTGGGAGTAACGCCAGTTCTCCACTCAGTGTAATGTCCCTCTGATATATATGAATCTACTTTACATTGACGCAACTGATGTACCACACAAGGACAGATAATAGCTCAGTTTTCTTTTTGTTCCACTAATATGCAGTGACATTATGTAAGGTCTCGCCAGATCAATACTCGTTGTCATCTGATCAAGATTCAACTGGTGGAGCTGTGGAATCCATGCCTCTGCACACACCTGCTGGACAATTTTCCAGGTATAAACACAGTCTCAGTGTGCCATCATGTTTCTTATGCCCTGCACCTCCAAGTAGTATTTTCATTACCAACTTCATGTTATCAAATAGTGCCAACAATAGCCAGGGATCAACTTGTCTGTAAGGCCCTGTTTCACACTCTAGACTCACAAGAACACTTTACTGGTATTCTTATATTTATGACCTCTATCACACAGAGATCTGCTTTATACACTGTATTATCTATTATTCTAGATGCGACTGCCTTCTCTTTCTGAGTAACACTGCAATATGTTTTTTTTGTTTATCTGCTGAGATGTGCTTCTCTATGCAGTGTGTTCCCTCATCACAGTTGCTCAACGTACAGTGTATTTGGGTGATTATCGAAAATCCAAATACATGATTTAAAATTTAGCGTTTTCTTTTGCTATAAGATACTGCAGTGAGTATACAGTATGCAGTCCTACCGCTGTTATGGAGAAAACAAGGGGTCCACGAGTTCTCATCTTTATGCTTTGGTTGCACACCTGTCCCTTCTGTCTGGTTGCTGTGAGGTGACCCCATTGCTATTGGCGATCATATCTCAATGACTCCATCTGGTGACTGGTGCCCAAGTTGATGACAAACTCATCGGGTTCTGGGGGACAAGGAGCCACCTTCTGTCACCCTGGGATTGGGAGAGCGCGGTGAGGAGGTTGGGTTCGCCCGCTTCGTCTCGGTTGCCCACTACTGCTTCCGAACCAGGCCCATCGTCTCCAAGATGCACTACTACCTGCCCCTCTTCGGCTCCTTCCACAACTTCCCCCGGGCGCTCCAGCGCTCGTCCTGCCTACTCTCGTCGGACCTCGGCAAGGTGATCAAGCCCAATGCCATGTTCCTGCGGGAGTGCGGGCTAAGTGAATGCGGTGTTGTCAAGCCGAGTGTCCCCGTGTCGAGGATGCCGACCACCAACCCGGAGCGCGTCCGTGCGATGGTGGCATATGCTGAAAGATTAGGCGTGCCGTGTGGCTCTAGGACGTCCAGGCAAGCGCTGCAGGCTG
>NC_041390.1:17445230-17445803 GCF_002162155.2 Triticum dicoccoides
CGCGTTTCTCAATGAGGACAAGATCGCCACCAAAGTGGACTACTTGAAGAACACCTTCAGGTGGTCTGCTGCTGAGGTGGTCATTGCTTTGTCTAAGGCTCCGATGCTGCTCAGGATTTCTAAGGACATGCTACAGCGCAAGTCCGAGTTCCTGCTATCTGAGGTGGGGTTGGAGCCCATGTACATTGCTCATTGACCGATAATTACTTGTCTTAGCCTGGAGGGCCGGGTCAGGCCCCGGTACTATGTTCTCAAGTTCCTCAAGGAAAATGGATTGGTAGATCGCGAGCTGAGCTTCCATACTGCAGTCAGTACGCCTGAGAAGTATTTCGTGGACAAGTACATATGCCCTCACAAGAAAGCTGCACCACACCTCGCTGAGGACTATGCAACTGTTGGGGAACGTAGCAGAAATTCAAATTTTCCTACGTGTCACCAAGATCTATCTATGGAGAGACCAGCAACGAGTAGAAAGAGAGTGCATCTACATACCCTTGTAGATCGCTAAGCGGAAGCGTTCAAGTGAACGGGGTTGATGGAGTCGTACTCGTCGTGATTCAAATCACCGATGAT
>NC_041390.1:17446062-17451893 GCF_002162155.2 Triticum dicoccoides
CTAGTGCCGAACGGACGGCACCTCCGCGTTCAACACACGTACAGCCCGGTGACGTCTCCCACGCCTTGATCCAGCAAGGAGAGAGAGAGAGGTTGAGGAAGACTCCATCCAACAGCAGCACAACGGCGTGGTGGTGGTGGAGGAGCGTGGCAATCCAGCAGGGCTTTGCCAAGCACCATGGGAGAGGAGGAGTAGGGAGAGAGGTAGGGCTGTGCCAGAACTTCGTCTATAGCTCCCATGAGCCTCCCCACTATATATAGGGTGGAGGGACTGGTTTCTTGCCCTCCAAGTCCATTGGGGCGTTGGCCAAGGTGGGAGGAAAGAAATCTCATTATTTCCTTCCCTACCGATTGTTATCCCCCCTTTTTAGGGATCTTGATCTTATCCCTTCGGGATATGATCTTATTCCTTCTAAGGGGGGATCTTGGTGCGCCTTGACCAGGGGTGTGGGGCCTTGCCCCCACTACCCACGTCCATGTGGGTCCCCCTGTTGGGGAACGTAGCAGAAATTCAAAATTTTCCTATGTAACACCAAGATCTATCTATGGAGAGACCAGCAACGAGTAGAAAGGAGAATGCATCTACATACCCTTGTAGATCGCTAAGCGGAAGCGTTCAAGTGAACGGGGTTGATGGAGTCGTACTCGTCGTGATTCAGATCACCGATGATCCTAGTGCCGAACGGACGGCACCTCCGCGTTCAACACACGTACAGCTCGACGATGTCTCCCACGCCTTGATCCAGCAAGGAGAGAGGGAGAGGTTGAGGAAGACTCCATCCAGCAGCAGCACAACGGCGTGGTGGTGATGGAGGAGCGTGGCAATCCCGCAGGGCTTCGCCAAGCACCATGGGAGAAGAGGAGGAGGGAGAGAGGCAGGGCTGCACCAACGAGAGATCAAATCGCGTGTTATGGGCAGCCCCTAGGCCTCATATATATAGGGGAAGGGGAGGGCTGCGCCCCCTTTAGGGTTTCCCACCCCAAGGGGCGGCGGCCAGCCTCCAGATGGCATCTGGTGCGGCGGCCAAGAGGGGGGGGGGAGGAGTCCATCCTCCCCAAGGCACCTCGGAGGTGCCTTCCCCTTTGAGGACTCTTCCCTCTAGGGTTCCCTAGGCGCATGGGCCTCTTGGGGCTGGTGCCCTTGGCCCATGAAGGCCAAGGCGCACCCCCACCAGCCCATGTGGCCCCCCGGGGCAGGTGGCCCCACCCGGTGGGCCCCCGGGACCCTTCCGGTGGTCCCGGTACAATACCGATGACCCCGAAACTTGTCCCGATGGCCGAAACAGGACTTCCTATATATAAATCTTTACCTCCGGACCATTCCGGAACTCCTCGTGACGTCCAGGATCTCATCCGGGACTCCGAACAACATTCGGTTACCACATGCAAGCTTCCTTTATAACCCTAGCGTCATCGAACCTTAAGTGTGTAGACCCTACGGGTTCGGGAGACATGCAGACATGACCGAGATGTTCTCCAGTCAATAACCAACAGCGGGATCTGGATACCCATGTTGGCTCCCACATGTTCCACGATGATCTCATCGGATGAACCACGATGTCAAGGACTCAATCGATCCCGTATACAATTCCCTTTGTCTAGCGGTATTTTACTTGCCCGAGATTCGATCGTCGGTATACCGATACCTTGTTCAATCTCGTTACCGGCAAGTCACTTTACTCGTTCCGTAACACATCATCCCGTGATCAACTCCTTGGTCACATTGCGCATATGATGATGTCCTACCGAGTGGGCCCAGAGATACCTCTCCGTTTACACGGAGTGACAAATCCCAGTCTCGATCCGCATAAAACAATAGATACTTTCGGAGATACATGTAGTGTACCTTTATAGTCACCCAGTTACGTTGTGACGTTTGATACACCCAAGGCACTCCTACGGTATCCAGGAGTTACACGATCTCATGGTCAAAGGAAGAGATACTTGACATTGGCAAAGCTCTAGCAAACGAACTACACGATCTTTGTGCTAAGCTTAGGATTGGGTCTTGTCCATCACATCATTCTCCTAATGATGTGATCCCGTTATCAACGACATCCAATGTCCATAGCCAGGAAACCATGACTATCTGTTGATCACAACGAGCTAGTCAACTAGAGGCTCACTAGGGACATATTGTGGTCTATGTATTCACACGTGTATTACGATTTCCGGATAATACAGTTATAGCATGAATAAAAGACTATTATCATGAACAGAGAAATATAATAATAACACTTTTATTATTGCCTCTAGGGCATATTTCCAACAGTCTCCCACTTGCACTAGAGTCAATAATCTAGTTCACATCGCCATGTGATTAACACTCACAGGTCACATCGCCATGTGACTAATACCCAAGAGTTTACTAGAGTCAGTAGTCTAGTTCACATCACTATGTGATTAACACTCAATGAGTTTTATGTTTGATCATGTTGCTTGTGAGAGAGGTTTTAGTCAACGGGTCTGAACCTTTCAGATCCGTGTGTGCTTTACAAATCTCTATGTCATCTCCTAGATGCAGCTACCACGCTCTATTTGGAGCTGTTCCAAATAACTGTTCTACTTGGAGCTATTCTAAATTATTGCTCCATTATATGTATCCGGTCTCTCTACTCAGAGCTATCCGGATAGGTGCCAAGCTTGCATCGTCGTAACCTTTACGACGAACTCTTTTACCACCTCCATAATCGTGAAAATTCCTTAGTCCACTAGTTACTAAGGATAACTTTGACCGCTGTCCTGTGATCCATTCATGGATCACTCTTGTACCCCTTGACTGACTCATGGCAAGGCACACTTTCGGTGCGGTACACAGCATAGCATACTGAAGAGCCTACGTCTTAAGCATAGGGGACGACCTTCGTCCTTTCTCTCTATTCTGCCGTGGTCGAGCTTTAAGTCTTAACTTCGTACCTTACAACTCAGGCAAGAACTCCTTCTTTGACTGGTCCATCTTGAACACCTTCAAGATCATGTCAAGGTATGTGCTCATTTGAAAGTATTATTAAGCATTTTGATCTATCCTTATAGATCTTGATGCTCAATGTTCAAGTAGCTTAATCCAGGCTTTCCATTGAAAAACACTTTCAAAATAACCGTATATGCTTTCCAGAAATTCTACGTCATTTCTGATCAACAATATGTCAACAACATATACTCATCAGAAATTCTATAGTGCTCCCACTCACTTCTTTGGAAATACAAGTTTCTCATAAACTTTGTATAAATCCAAAATCTTTGATCATCTCATCAAAGCGTACATTCCAACTCTGAGATGCTTACTCCAGTCCTTAAAAGGATCGCTGGAGCTAGCATACCTTTTAGCATCCTTAGGATCGACAAAACTTTTCTGATTGTATTGCATACAACCTTTCCTTACGAAAACTGGTAAGGAAACTCGTTTTGATATCCATCTGCCAGATTTCATAAATACAGCTAATGCTAACATGAATCCGACGGACTTTAAGCATCGCTACGAATGAGAAAATCTCATCGTAGTCAACTCCTTGAACTTGTGAAAAACTTTTCGCCACAAGTCGAGCTTCATGGACGGTAACATTACCATCCACGTCCGTCTTCTTCTTAAAGATCCATTTATCTCAATGGCTTGCCGATCATCGGGCAAGTCCACCAAAGTCCATGCTTTGTTCTGATACATGGATCCTATCTCGGATTTCATGGCTTCTAACCATTTGTCGGAATTTGGGCCCACCATCGCTTCTCCATAGCTCGTAGGTTCATTGTTGTCTAGCAACATGACCTTCAAGACAGGATTACCGTACCACTCTGAAGTAGTACGTATCCTTGTCACTCTACGAGGTACGGCAGTGATTTGATCCGAAACTTCATGATCAATATCATAATCTTCCACTTCAATTGGTGTAGGTGCCACGGGAACAACTTCCTGTGCCCTGCTACACACTGGTTGAAGTGATGGTTCAATAACCATATCAAGTCTCCACCATCCTCCCACTCAACTCTTTCGAGAGAAACCTTTCCTCGAGAAAGGACCCGATTCAAGAAACAATCCATATTGCTTTCGGATCTGAATTAGGAGGTATACCCAACTGTTTTGGGTGTCCTATGAAGATGCATTTTATCCGCTTTGGGTTCGAGCTTAATCCTGAAACTTTTTCACATAAGCAGCCCCAAACCTTTAAGAAACGACTACTTAGGTTTCTCTAAACCATAATTCAAATGGTGTCATCTCAACGGAATTATGTGGTGCCCTATTTAAAGTGAATGTGGTTATCTCTAATGCCTAACCCATGAACGATAGTGGTAATTCGATAAGAGACATCATGGTACGCACCATATCCAATAGGGTGTAACTATGATGTTCGGACACACCATCACACTATGGTGTTCCAGGCGGTATTAATTGTGAAACATTTTCCACAATGTCTTAATTGTGTGCCAAAACTCGTAACTCAGATATTCATCTCTATGATCGTATCATAGACATTTTATCCTCTTGTCACAATGATCTTCTACTTCACTCTGAAATTACTTGAACCATTCAATAATTCAGACTTGTGTTTCATCAAGTAAATATTCTCAACATCTACTCGAATCATCTGTGAAGTAAGAACATAACGATATTCACTGCATGCCTCAGCACTTATTGGACTGCACACATCAAAATGTGTTACTTCCAACAAGTTGCTATCTTGTTCCATCTTATTGAAACCGAGGCTTTTCAGTCAACTTGCCTATGTGGTATGATTTGCATATCTCAAGTGATTCAAAATCAAGTGAGTCCGAACGGTCCATTTGCATGGAGTTTCTTCATGCATATACACCAATAGACATGGTTCGCATGTCTCAAACTTTTCAAAAACGACTGAGTCCAAAGATCCATCAACATGGAGCTTCTTCATGCGTTTTATACCAATATGACTTACATAGCAGTGCCACAAGTAAGTGGTACTATCATTACTATCTTATATCTTTTGGCATGAAAATGTGTATCACTACGATCGAGATTCAATAAACCATTCATTTTAGGTGTAAGAC
Organism: Triticum dicoccoides; assembly: GCF_002162155.2. Lineage (NCBI taxonomy): Eukaryota > Viridiplantae > Streptophyta > Magnoliopsida > Poales > Poaceae > Triticum > Triticum dicoccoides. The sequence continues at coordinate 17,451,081 of NC_041390.1, forward strand.
CATTAAAGGTATTATTCAAATAAACAGAGTAACCATTATTCTCCTTAAATGAATAACCGTATTGCGATAGACATAATCCAATCATGTCTATGCTCAACGCAAACACCAATCTCGGTGGTAGAGGGAGCGTGCGATGCTTGATCATATCAACCTTGGAAACACTTCCAACATATATCGTCAGCTCACCTTTAGCTAGTCTCCGTTTATTCCGTAGCTTTTATTTCGAGTTACTAATACTTAGCAACCGAACTGGTATCCAATACCCTGGTGCTACTAGGAGTACTAGTAAAGTACACATTAACATAATGTATATCCAATATACTTCTATCGACCTTGCCAGCCTTCTCATCTACCAAGTATCTAGGGTAATGCTGCTCCAGTGGTTGTTCCCCTTATTTACAGAAGCACTTAGTCTCGGGTTTGGGTTCAACCTCGGGTTTCTTCATTGGTGCAGCAGCTGATTTGCCGTTTCATGAAGTATCCCTTCTTTCCCTTGCCCTTCTTGAAACTAGTGGTTTCATCAACCATCAACAATTGATGCTCCTTCTTGATTTCTACTTTCGCGGTGTCAAACAACGCGAATATTTCAAGGATCATCATATCTATCCCTGATATGTTATAGTTCATCACGAAGCTCTAGCAGCTTGGTGGTAATGACTTCGGAGAAACTATCACTATTTCATCTGGAAGATCAACTCCCACTTGATTCAAGTGATTGTTGTACTCAGACAATCTGAGCACAAGCTCAACAATTGAGCTTCTCTCCTTAGTTTGCAGGCTAAGAAAATCGTCGGAGGTCTCAAACCTCTTGAC
>NC_041390.1:17480742-17501006 GCF_002162155.2 Triticum dicoccoides
CATGAACGATAGTGGTAATTCGATAAGAGACATCATGGTACGCACCATATCCAATAGGGTGCAACTATGATGTTCGGACACACCATCACATTATGGTGTTCCAGGCGGTATTAATTGCGAAACAATTTCCACAATGTCTTAATTGTGTGCCAAAACTCGTAACTCAGATATTCATCTCTATGATCATATCATAGACATTTTATCCTCTTGTCACAATGATCTGCTACTTCACTCTGAAATTACTTGAACCATTCAATAATTCAGACTTGTGTTTCATCAAGTAAATATACTCAACATTTACTCGAATCATCTGTGAAGTAAGAACATAATGATATTCACTGCATGCCTCAGCACTCATTCGACTGCACACATCAAAATGTGTTACTTCCAACAAGTTGCTATCTTGTTCCATCTTACTGAAAATGAGGCTTTTCAGTCATCTTGCCCATGTGGTTTGATTTGCATATCTCAAGTGATTCAAAATCAAGTGAGTCCGAAGGATCCATTTCCATGGAGTTTCTTCATGCATATACACCAATAGACATGGTTCGCATGTCTCAAACTTTTCAAAAACGAGTGAGTCCAAAGATCCATCAACATGGAGCTTCTTCATGCGTTTTATACCATTATGACTTACATGGCAGTGCCACAAGTAAGTGGTACTATCATTACTATCTTATATCTTTTGGCATGAAAATGTGTATCACTACGACCGAGATTCAATAAACCATTCCTTTAGGTGCAAGACCATTGAAGGTATTATTCAAAAATAGAGTAACCATTATTCTCCTTAAATGAATAACCGTATTGCGATAGACATAATCCAATCATGTCTATGCTCAACGCAAACACCAATCTCGGTGGTAGAGGGAGCGTGCGATGCTTGATCATATCAACCTTGGAAACACTTCCAACATATATCGTCAGCTCACCTTTTGCTAGTCTCCGTTTATTCCGTAGCTTTTATTTCGAGTTACTAACACTTAGCAACCGAACCGGTATCCAATACCCTGGTGCTACTAGGAGTACTAGTAAAGTACACATTAACATATTGTATATCCAATATACTTCTATCGACCTTGCCAGCCTTCTCATCTACCAAGTATCTAGGGTAATGCTGCTCCAGTGGTTGTTCCCCTTATTACAGAAGCACTTAGTCTCGGGTTTGGGTTCAACCTTGGGTTTCTTCACTAGAGCAGCAGCTGAATTGCCGTTTCATGAAGTATCCCTTTGTTCCCTTGCCCTTCTTGAAACTAATGGTTTCACCAACCATCAACAATTGATGCTCCTTCTTGATTTCTACTTTCGCGGTGTCAAACATCATGAATATTTCAAGGATCATCATATCTATCCCTGATATGTTATAGTTAATCACGAAGCTCTAGCAGCTTGGTGGCAATGACTTTGGGGAAACATCACTATCTCATCTGGAGGATCAACTCCCACTCGATTCAAGTGATTGTTGTGCTCAGACAATCTGAGCACAAGCTCAACGATTGAGCTTTTCTCCCTTAGTTTGCAGGCTAAGAAAATCGTCGGAGGTCTTATACCTCTTGACGTGGGCACGAGCCTGAAATCCCAATTTTAGCCCTCGAAACATCTCATATGTTCCGCGACGTTTCGAAAACGTCTTTGGTGCCTCTACTTAAACCATTTAATTGAACTATCACGTAGTTATCAAAACGTGTATGTCCGATGTTCGCAACATCGACAAACGACGTTGGGGTTCAGCACACTGAGCGGTGCATTAAGGACATAAGCTTTCTACTGATCGCATAATCGCTACTATCAACTATCAACTATATTTTCTCTAGGAACATATCTAAACAGTGGAACTAAAGTGCGAGCTTACGACATAATTTGCAAAAGGTCTTTTGACTATGTTCAGGATAATTAAGTTCATCTTATGAACTCCCACTTAGATAGACATCCCTCTGGTCATCTAAGTGATCACATGATCCGAGTCAACTAGGCCGTGTCCGATCATCACGTGAGACGGACTAGTCATCATCGGTGAACATCTTCATGTTGATCGTATCTACCATACGACTCATGCTCGACCTTTCGGTCTCCGTGTTCCGAGGCCATGTCTGCACATGCTAGGCTCGTCAAGTTAACCCTAAGTGTTTTCGCTGTGTAAAACTGTCTTACACCCGTTGTATGTGAACGTAAGAATCCATCACACCCGATCATCACGTGGTGCTTAGAAGCGACGAACTGTAGCAACGGTGCACAGTTAGGGGAGAACACTTCTTGAAATTTTGTAAGGGATCATCTTATTTACTACCGTCGTCCTAAGTAAACAAGATGCATAAACATGATAAACATCACATGCAACCAAATAGTGACATGATATGGCCAATATCATTTTGCTCCTTTTGATCTTCATCTTCGGGGCTCCATGATCATCATCGTCACCAGCATGACACCATGATCTCCATCATCGTGTCTTCATGAAGTTGTCACGCCAACGACTACTTCTACTTCTATGGCTAACGCGTTTAGCAATAAAGTAAAGTAATTTACATGGCGTTCTTCAATGACACGCAGGTCATACAATAAATAAAGACAACTCCTATGGCTCCTACCGGTTGTCATACTCATCGACATGCAAGTCGTGAATCCTATTACAAGAACATGATCAATCTCATACATCACATATTATTCACCACATTCTTGTTGGCCATATCACATCACAAAGCATACCCTGCAAAAACAAGTTAGACGTCCTCTAATTGTTGTTTGCATGTTTTACGTGGCTGCTATGGGTTTCTAGCAAGAACGTTTCTTACCTACGAAAAACCACAACGTGATATGCCAATTGCTATTTACCCTTCATAAGGACCCTTTTCATCGAATCCGTTCCGACTAAAGTGGGAGAGACTGGCACCCGCTAGCCACCTTATGCACCAAGTGCATGTCAATCGGTGAAACCTGTCTCACGTAAGAGTACGTGTAAGGTCGGTCCGGGCCGCTTCATCCCACAATACCGTCGAAACAAGATTGGACTAGTAACGGTAAGCATATTGAACAACATCAACGCCCACAACTACTTTGTGTTCTACTCGTGCAAAGAATCTACGCAATAGACCTAGCTCATGATGCCACTGTTGGGGAACGTAGCAGAAATTCAAAATTTTCCTACGTGTCACCAAGATCTATCTATGGAGAGACCAGCAACGAGTAGAAAGAGAGTGCATCTACATACCCTTGTAGATCGCTAAGCGGAAGTGTTCAAGTGAACGGGGTTGATGGAGTCGTACTCGTCGTGATTCAAATCACCGATGATCCTAGTGCCGAACGGACGGCACCTCCGCGTTCAACACACGTACAGCCCGGTGACATCTCCCACGCCTTGATCCAGCAAGGAGAGAGGGAGAGGTTGAGGAAGACTCCATCCAACAGAAGCACAACGGCGTGGTGGTGGTGGAGGAGCGTGGCAATCCAGCAGGGCTTCGCCAAGCACCATGGGAGAGGAGGAGTAGGGAGAGAGGTAGGGCTGTGCCAGAACTTCGTCTATAGCTCCCATGAGCCTACCCACTATATATAGGGGTGGAGGGGCTGGTTTCTTGCCCTCCAAGTCCATTGGGGCGTTGGCCAAGGTGGGAGGAAAGAAATCTCATTATTTCCTTCCCCACCGATTGTTATCCCCCCTTTTTAGGGATCTTGATCTTATCCCTTCGGGATATGATCTTATTCCTTCTAAGGGGGGATCTTGGTGCGCCTTGACCAGGGGTGTGGGGCCTTGCCCCCACTACCCACGTCCATGTGGGTCCCCCCATGCAGGTGGGCCCCACTCCGGAACCTTCTAGAACCTTCCCGGTACAATACCGAAAAATCCCGAACATTTTCCGGTGGCCAAAATAGGACTTCCCATATATAAATCTTTACCTCCGGACCATTCCGGAACTCCTCGTGACGTCCGGGATCTCATCCGGGACTCTGAACAACATTCGGTAACCACATACAAACTTCCTTTATAACCCTAGCGTCATCGAACCTTAAGTGTGTAGACCCTACGGGTTCGGGAGACATGTAGACATGACCGAGACGTTCTCCGATCAATAACCAATAGCGGGATCTGGATACCCATGATGGCTCCCACATGTTCCACGATGATCTCATCGGATGAACCACGATGTCAAGGACTTAATCAATCCCGTATTCAATTCCCTTTGTCTATCGGTATGTTACTTGCCCGAGATTCGATCGTCGGTATCCAATACCTTGTTCAATCTCTTTACCGGCAAGTCACTTTACTCGTTTCGTAACACATCATCCCGTGATCAACTCCTTGGTCACATTGCGCATATGATGATGTCCTACCGAGTGGGCCCAGAGATACCTCTCCGTTTACACGGAGTGACAAATCCCAGTCTCGATCCGCATAAAACAATAGATACTTTTGGAGATACCTGTAGTGCACCTTTATAGTCACCCAGTTACGTTGTGACGTTTGATACACCCAAAGCACTCCTACGGTATCCAGGAGTTAAACGCTCTCATGGTCGAAGGAAGAGATACTTGACATTGGCAAAGCTCTAGCAAATGAACTACATGATCTTTTGTGCTAGTCTTAGGATTGGGTCTTGTCCATCACATCATTCTCCTAATGATGTGATCCCGTTATCAACGACATCCAATGTCCATAGCCAGGAAACCATGACTATCTGTTGATCACAACGAGCTAGTCAACTAGAGGCTCACTAGGGACATATTGTGGTCTATGTATTCACACGTGTATTACGATTTCCGGATAATACAGTTATAGCATGAATAAAAGACAATTATCATGAACAAGGAAATATAATAATAATACTTTTATTATTGCCTCTAGGGCATAATTCCAACAGCAACCGCTTGCAAAGGGGAGATACCAACTAATTTCTTGTTTAGATGAACCAGGAACACACGATGAAAATTTGAAACGTGTGTATGGTGCAACCAAGTTTTCACTCTGCATAGTAAGCTGGTAACTCCTGCCTCGTTGTTCTATGCCTAACTGGACGCGGGCTATTTTGTGGTGTGTTTTTTACATGCCAGTTTGCTCATTGCTGACTTTTGATGTAATTGATAATTTGATTCCTGAACCCTGATATGCTGTTGTTGTCATTCCTTAGAGAAGATATAAGTGTGGTCTGTTTTCATGGCAACGTTTATCTAGCATGTTCTCTTTTGACTTCATTGTATTTTCAGCTGCATCATATTTCAGTTAGTACTAAAAGTTTGCAGTTCAATGTTCAGTATTTGGATTATTCTTACAAATATTGTGATAGTTAGTACTAAAGTTTGCTTAGATATATATTTCGAATGGATGTCTGTTCTTTTTTAACCTTTTGTTTTCTTCCTCCTTACTTGTTCCTAAATACCATAGTTGACCTTTTTTTAGTTTGGAAATTTTCAAATTTCTACATATGAATCAGTCTTATCATTTGCATCCGCCATTAATTGTCAGAATAAACCAATGGAGGTGCCATGTATAACAAGCAAATCCAATGAAGGTTGAACTAACATTTGTTCTTGGTAACATATGAAGAGGAAAATGATATGAGATTTTCCCACTACAACCTACAGCTTGCACCGAGGGCAAAAGTTTTTCCTTCATATTTGTCTACAATTGAGTGAAATCGTAGATTTAATAATATATTTTGCAACAAAATTCATCACAGTTTGCTGCCTTGAGCCGACACTGAGACCTTCAACCTGTTGTCCATCCTAACATAAAAAGTTGCAAATTGTTTTGTTTAGCAAGGATTAAGATTTAAGAGTTGCTCGACTAGTACTCACTCTGTTCCAAATTACTCGTCGCATAAATGGATGTTTCTAGAACTAAAATACATCTAGATACATCCATACCTGCAACAAGTAATTCGGAACGGAGGGAGTACTTGTCTTGCAACCAAACTAGTGTCACAGCATGTCCACGAGTCGGTGTCCTGGGCACTTGTAATCCTTGGTGTTTAGTGATGTATATATTTGTTCTGATTGTGTTTAATGAGCAGCAGGGATAACTAATTGTGCTACTGTTACCATGGCATTATATACAAACATATTTCTTGTTGAAACACATGAATGATCACAATCATATCGATCTGAAAAAGAAGAGAAAAATGATAAACATTATATATTCAGTAAAAGCAAAATATTAATTCATGAATTAGTAAAGGTTATACCTCGGTGGTGAAGTGTACATCAGTGCGGTGACTCCAACTCGCTTGTCAGCCATTGGATGTAGTGCACCTCTGTTCTGTTGCTTCTGCAGAGCGTCAGCAGATCTAGGCTGCTGTTGCTATTTTTTGTTCTGCTCGGTGACTTGAACTGAGGTGAGTTAACTTGCTTTTCCTGAATGTCATGACCAAAACATGATAAAAGGGAGGAAAGTGAAACACTAGGAGGGATGTACATGCTTGTGTTGATCAGTGCTTTATATTTATGTGGGGACAAATGCATTGGATATTTTGTTCAAATAAGATGGATATATCTAAGCATATTGCCACTAGAAAAAAGTCACTCTGCTCTTCAGATTCATAAACTTCCGTAAACGGGTTTTACTTGATCAAAATTGGAGGTTAAGATAGCTTGATTTTTTTCACTGGGATTAGACTTATGTGTTTACTCAGAAATTCCAGCTAACTATCTCTGAAATAAAAGAAAAACGGACCTAATTAGTCTGATGTAAATTTTCTGCTGGACATGTGCACAAAACTTATTCACCATACTATTTCTGAGGAGTATCTCCATACTATTTAACCCTCACAACAACAAATGCCAATCTTTCAAGACTCCTCACAGGAAGAAAAATTGGTATAGCAAATTAGGAATATTTGTGCATGGAAGGTGACTGCACGCAGATAGAGAGCATTCCTTACTCTATTTACACATATATTACATTCCTTCTGCATGGTTGGCATATATGGTTTGTGGGGTCAGTTCTGTCTGGTTGAGCATGTTACTGTATCAGGGGAAGACTGCATTCTGAGATCAATCGACATGTTAATCTGGAACAAAAGAAAATGGCACAAAGCTTCTCAACATGGATATGCTCGACAGCTAGGTAGTTATATAAAATATTCTAATCTATATTTACTGAAGTTTATGTATGTATGTATGTCAAATTTAACCATTAATGAAGTTTATCTATATTCAATGAATTTTTTTCTCAAAAACAAATAAAAATAATTATCCATTAATTTACATCCTTGGTCCTTGTGGTGCTGCCACTGATGTAGACCATATGCATTTTACTGAAGTGGGAGTAACGCCAGTTCTCCACTCAGTGTAATGTCCCTCTGATATATATGAATCTACTTTACATTGAGGCAACTGATGTACCACACAAGGACAGATAATAGCTCAGTTTTCTTTTTGTTCCACTAATATGCAGTGACATTATGTAAGGTCTCGCCAGATCAATACTCTTTGTCATCTGATCAAGATTCAACTGGTGGAGCTGTGGAATCCATGCCTCTGCACACACCTGCTGGACAATTTTCCAGGTATAAACACAGTCTCAGTGTGCCATCATGTTTCTTATGCCCTGCACCTCCAAGTAGTATTTTCATTACCGACTTCATGTTATCAAATAGTGCCAACAATAGCCAGGGATCAACTTGTCTGTAAGGCCCTGTTTCACACTCTAGACTCACAAGAACACTTTACTGGTATTCTTATATTTATGACCTCTATCACACAGAGATCTGCTTTATACACTGTATTATCTATTATTCTAGATGCGACTGCCTTCTCTTTCTGAGTAACACTGCAATATGTTTTTTTTGTTTATCTGCTGAGATGTGCTTCTCTATGCAGTGTGTTCCCTCATCACAGTTGCTCAGCGTACAGTGTATTTGGGTGATTATCGAAAATCCAAATACATGATTTAAAATTTAGCATTTTCTTTTGCTATAAGATACTGCAGTGAGTATACAGTATGCAGTCCTACCGCCGTTATGGAGAAAATAAGGGGTCCATGAGTTCTCATCTTTGTGCTTTGGTTGCAGACCTGTCCCTTCTGTCTGGTTGCTGTGAGGTGACCCCATTGCTATTGGCGATCATATCTCAATGACTCCATCTGGTGACTGGTGCCCAAGTTGATGACAAACTCATCGGGTTCTGGGGGACAAGGAGCCACCTTCTGTCACCCTGGGATTGGGAGAGCGCGGTGAGGAGGTTGGGTTCGCCCGCTTCATCTCGGTTGCCCACTACTGCTTCCGAACCAGGCCCATCGTCTCCAAGATGCACTACTACCTGCCCCTCTTCGGCTCCTTCCACAACTTCCTCCGGGCGCTCCAGCGCTCGTCCTGCCTACTCTCGTCGGACCTCGGCAAGGTGATCAAGCCCAATGTCGTGTTCCTGCGGGAGTGCGGGTTAAGTGAATGCGGTGTTGTCAAGCCGAGTGTCCCCGTGTCGAGGATGCTGACCAACAACCCGGAGCGCGTCCGTGCGATGGTGGCATGTGTTGAAAGATTTGGCGTGCCGTGTGGCTCTGGGACGTTCAGGCAAGCGCTGCAGGCTGTCGCGTTTCTCAATGAGGACAAGATCGCCGCCAAAGTGGACTACTTGAAGAACACCTTCAGGTGGTTTGCTGCTGAGGTGGTCATTGCTTTGTCTAAGGCTCTGATGCTGCTCAGGATTTCTAAGGACATGCTACAGCGCAAGTCCGAGTTCCTGCTATCTGAGGTGGGGTTGGAGCCCATGTACATTGCTCATTGACTGATAATTACTTGTCTTAGCCTGGAGGGCCGGGTCAGGCCCCGGTACTATGTTCTCAAGTTCCTCAAGGAAAATGGATTGGTAGATCGCGAGCTGAGCTTCCATACTGTAGTCAGTACGCCTGAGAAGTATTTCGTGGACAAGTACATATGCCCTCACAAGAAAGCTGCACCACACCTCGCTGAGGACTATGCAACCGCTTGCAAAGGGGAGATACCAACTAATTTCTTGTTTAGATGAACCAGGAACACGCTATGAAAATTCGAAACGTGTGTATGGCGCAACCAAGTTTTCACTCTGCATAGTAAGCTGGTAACTCCTGCCTCGTTGTTCTATGCCTAACTGGACGCGGGCTATTTTGTGGTGTGTTTTTTACATGCCGGTTTGCTCATTGCTGACTTTTGATGTAATTGATAATTTGATTCCTGAACCCTGATATGCTGTTGTTGTCATTCCTTAGAGAAGATATAAGTGTGGTCTGTTTTCATGGCAACGTTTATCTAGCATGTTCCCTTTTGACTTCATTGTATTTTCAGCTGCATCATATTTCAGTTAGTACTAAAAGTTTGCAGTTCAATGTTCAGTGTTTGGATTATTCTTACAAATATTGTGACAGTTAGTACTAAAGTTTGCTTAGATATATATTTCGAATGGATGTCTGTTCTTTTTTAACCTTTTGTTTTCTTCCTCCTTACTTGTTCCTAAATACCATAGTTGACCTTTTTTTAGTTTGGAAATTTTCAAATTTCTACATATGAATTAGTCTTATCATTTGCATCCGCCATTAATTGTCAGAATAAACCAATGGAGGTGCCATGTATAACAAGCAAATCCAATGAAGGTTGAACTAACATTTGTTCTTGGTAACATATGAAGAGGAAAATGATATGAGATTTTCCCACTACAACCTACAGCTTGCACCGAGGGCAAAAGTTTTTCCTTCATATATGTCTACAGTTGAGTGAAATCGTAGATTTAATAATATATTTTGCAACAAAATTCATCACAGTTTGCTGCCTTGAGCCGACACTGAGACCTTCAACCTGTTGTCCATCCTAACATAAAAAGTTGCAAATTGTTTTGTTTAGCAAGGATTAAGATTTAAGAGTTGCTCGACTAGTACTCCCTCTGTTCCAAATTACTCGTCGCATAAATGGATGTATCTAGAACTAAAATACATCTAGATACATCCATACCTGCGACAAGTAATTTGGAACGGAGGGAGTACTTGTCTTGCAACCAAACTAGTGTCACAGCATGTCCACGAGTCGGTGTCCTGGGCACTTGTAATCCTTGGTGTTTAGTGATGTATATATTTGTTCTGATTGTGTTTAATGAGCAGCAGGGATAACTAAACGTGCTACTGTTACCATGGCATTATATACAAACATATTTCCTGTTGAAACACATGAATGATCACAATCATATCGATCTGAAAAAGAAGAGAAAAATGAGAAACATTATATATTCAGTAAAAGCAAAATATTAATTCATGAATTAGTAAAGGTTATACCTCAATGGTGAAGTGTACATCAGTGCGGTGACTCCAACTCGCTTGTCAGCCATTGGATGTAGTGCACCTCTGTTCTGTTGCTTCTGCAGAGCGTCAGCAGATCTAGGCTGCTGTTGCTATTTTTTGTTCTGCTCGGTGACTTGAACTGAGGTGAGTTAACTTGCTTTTCCTGAATGTCATGACCAAAACATGATAAAAGGGAGGAAAGTGAAACACTAGGAGGGATGTACATGCTTGTGTTGATCAGTGCTTTATATTTATGTGGGGACAAATGCATTGGATATTTTGTTCAAATAAGATGGATATATCTAAGCATATTGCCACTAGGAAAAAGTCAGTCTGCTCTTCAGATTCATAAACTTCCGTAAACGGGTTTTACTTGATCAAAATTGGAGGTTAAGATAGCTTGATTTTTTTCACTGGGATTAGACTTTTGTGTTTACTCAAAAATTCCAGCTAACTATCTCTGAAATAAAAGAAAAACGGACATAATTAGTCTGATGTAAATTCTCTGCTGGACATGTGCACAGAACTTATTCACCATACTATTTCTGAGGAGTATCTCTATACTATTTAACCGTCACAACCACAAATGCCAATCTTTCAAGACTCCTCACAGGAAGAAAATTTGGTATAGCAAATCAGGAATATTTATGCATGGAAGGTCACTGCATGCAGATAGAAAGCATTCCTTACTCTATTTACACATATATTATATTCCTTCTGCATGGTTGGCATATATGGTTTATGGGGTCAGTTCTGCCTGGTCGAGCATGTTACTGTATCAGGGGAAGACTGCATTCTGAGATCTTTTTTTTTTTTGCAGGGACTGCATTCTGAGATCAATCGACATGTTAATCTGGAACAAAAGAAAATGGCACAAAGCTTCTCAAAATGAATATGCTCGACAGCTAGGTAGTTATATAAAATATTCTTATCTATATTTACTGAAGTTTATGTAAAGAATCTGATGTGACATGCAAGCACACCATGATAATAAATTTAAGCAGCAACAAGACTATTTCTTCAGACTCACGCGACACAACTCTTACATGATAATAACATGATCTAACACAAGTGAGGAACAGCTCCCGTACCCAAAGATGGCGATTGGTGAATGCTTCTTGCCAATGCACGTAACTTACAATTTATATATCCATATAAGTGTACATAAACATAGAGAAATGAATCATTAGAAAAAACGTTGCACCTCCACAAAATTGGTGGCTTCGTGATCCCAAATTACAAGTGTAGTAGTACTACAAAGAAAAATTACCTAGTGTAGTATAAACATAATAGAGGAAAAACTCACATGTCTCAATACTCAATAGCATCAACAGCAAACTTTCTGTTTGCCATCCTAAAAAGATGATGGTTGCATCTGTCATGTTCCTTGACTCTAAACCATGGGTGCACTCCCTCTAATTTATCGCTTTTTTTGCGAAAAGTAGCCTCTAATTTATCTCAAGAAGCTAATCTGAATCTAATAGCATTCTGAATTTCTGAACACTAGTTGGCAAGCTGTTCCTGGCTTCTTGCCGTATGGTTGACAAGTCCACTCATGAAAAAACTTGGAATGTTCCGTCAGAAAATAACAAGGCTCACCAACTTCAGTCTTACTGAAATGGCAGCAAAAGTAAATAGGTTAAGAAAACTTACGCAGCACCAAAAGAGGAAAAAAATAATAACAACACATAAACAACTGCAAAGTTCATGAGTTTGCCGACAGAATTTCAAACTTCAAATAGAGTAGCATTCTATATTTAAAATTAGAGGTTTCTATCTGTCGAGCTGGAACATAATTAAATTATAACAGTAGATAAAATGGCAGGAAATTAAAATTAGATAAACTATCACAGTAGAAATTTGCTGACATAAACAAACGGCAGCAAGAAGAGTCTGAAGCGACATTAGCAGACAGGAACATCGATTCAAACAGCAACATCACTATTTCTTCAGAACCACAAGCAGCACAATTCTTACAGAGATTGTAACATCGTACTGTTGCCAACTACGTACGCGACGCCTGCCGCCATCAACTCATGAAACGACGACGAAGCCTAGGATGAGGTGAACTTGGTGACGGCCTTGGTGCCCTCGGAGACGGCGTGCTTGGCGAGCTCGCCGGGGAGGACGAGGCGGACGGAGGTCTGGATCTCCCGGGACGTGATGGTGGGCTTCTTGTTGTAGCGGGCGAGCTTGGCGGACTCCCCGGCCAGCTTCTCAAAGATGTCGTTGATGAAGGAGTTCATGATGGACATGGCCTTGGAGGAGATGCCGATGTCCGGGTGCACCTGCTTGAGCACCTTGAAGATGTAGATCTTGTACGTCTCCACGCCCTTCTTGGCCTTGCTGCCCTTCTTCCTGCCCCTCGTCTTCCCCTCGCCGCCGGCCTCCTTGGACGCCGGCGCCCGCTTCTCCGCCTTGGGCTTCTTCCCCGCGGTGGTCTTCTCTGCCGTGGCCACCGGCTTCTTCTCTGCTGCCTTGGGTGCCATGGGTGCTGCTGGTTGGAGCGTGTGGGGAGGTTGAGTTTGGGGTGGGATGTGATGAGGGGGGCTGCTGATGCTGAGATGTGTAGAGACGGAGGGGGCGGCGAGGTTATGTAGGATGTGAGGAGGGAGGTGGGCTGCGGTTGGCGGGGAGACTGGTGCCGCGGATCGATGGTGTGGAGTGGTTCCAGCCGCTCGATGATGCTTGGGACGGACGGACCCGATGTGCTTGGGCGCGGATCCATGACGTGGCGAGAACGTGCGCGGGCTGGAGCGGCGCGGATCGATGGCCTGTGCACTCCCGCGCACTCGTCGTCGAGCGTACGCTACACATACCGCACGTTGCAGAGCATGAAAAGAGAATGAAAAAAAAAAGTAAAAACCATTGATTAGAACCCCGGAAAAAAGAACATTGATTCATTAGAAACGGGTATTAAAAGAACACCCATAGAAGCAATGCACCGCATAAGCATGAAAGAAAGAACGCTCGGTTTATTGAGGAAATCCAGCTCGAGCGCCTTCGCTGCTACCAAGCTGCACGCCGAAAACCGTTGGATTTGTCCGGGCTTGTCACAAGATTGTACGCTAAACCACAGCGACATCAGAGAGGAATCATATGTCCGTTAAATCAAAAATATGTCGCTTCGATCCCACGAGGTCGGGTGGCATGGTTCGCCCGACGCACCTTGCATGTGAAGGATGCTCCTACTACACACCACCGATGAATCATCCTCGTCGACCACACGTTCGCCACACGGGTGAAACCACACTAGTCGTCGCCGTCCAACTCCGCAGGGCACGAGTCCCTCTGACCAGCACCTCCAAAATGATTCCCTCAAGAGGGAATGCGCGCAACGCCAAACAAAGTTAACAATGCCAGCCATCGTCCATTTCGGTAAACCAGATCTAGGTTTTCCTCCGAAGCTTATCGGGAGGGAAAGTGGGGACTACCAATTTGACGCCTCCAACAAGGACTCGATCAGGCCCCCTAACAAGCCATCTGCGTGTCGCACCACTCGCTTATGATCCAACATCCAACTCATCCATCATGCCGCAAAGTGCACGGGTGCGAGCAAGACACCACTAGGAGGGTGCACCACGTGGATCTAGGTCGCAAATACTTTTTGATCACGCCCTACTGCACGGGCTTACCCTAACTCATTGTGCCCCATGCGGATATGGACCACCGCGCACCTTCTCGTCGCGCCCAGTCTCGCATGCATGCGCTCGCTTGGCACACACGGAACTGGACCACGCCACACGCGTCGTGCCTCTGCCTGGATCTGGAGCAGCCATCCACCTCTATGCTACCTCAGAGCTTATCTCCTACATTATGACTTAGGTGGCTTGTTCTTTGGGTTCTGGTAATCCTTCTTCTTATGGGATGTGTACTCCTCGTTGTAGCTTGATTAGTAATAGTAAGTTGGTCCCTCTTATGATATTGTAGTATCAGTGTTGATGTGGTGTTGTTCTACGACTGATGTGGTCCTTTTATGGTGTCGGAGATGATTCCAATAGATCCCTATGTGAGTCTTCTTTTGGCCTGCAAACCATAGTCATTATAGCTTTGCTCCAGTTTGCCAATTTATAGCTGAATATGAGCCATCTACTTGCTAGAAGTGGTCACATATGGAGTAATTTTTAGTGGCAGGGTGAAGTAATGGTACTCGCATTTATATTACTGAACGTACAGTACATACTTTGTGTTATTTTGCATGCTCTCTATGTGTTCTCGATATGGCGGGGGATGCTTGGTGATGAGTCCTTAAATGCTATGAGTAATAATTGAGAATACATGGACCAAGGGTTGTGTTTGTATGGACCAAGGGTTTTACCTAAAATTTACTTGAATATTTAACTGAGAAGCGACGATACTGAATCTCGAGATAGGATACACGAGCTTGCAAGGGTTGTGTTTGAGTGTGTGGAGCAAACTTCTAGCCAACATACCTGAGTAAATGATGTTTATGGTTCCATGTTTTAATGTATAAGACTTGATATGTTTCATCTTCCAGCAATTCTAAAACGGGCCTTCTGCAACTCGATACAAGCTGCTGACAGTAGTTAGTTTTGAGGAGTTTTGAGAATATTATTGATTGTTGTATGATTATTATTCTCGTTATGGCACATATTTTTTTATTGAATTACTACAAGCTGCTCTATAATTTTTCTGCTCCCAAGGTGTGCAATTCACCAACAAGACAGAGACCATGCAACCTGGAACAAGAAGTAAGAGCATATCCAACTTTGCTGAACAGGTGACTAGCGCCTCCTTCTCTCTTCCCCTCCCTCTCGGCATGATGCACCTCCATCTTATTGGAAGTAAACTTTGATTTAGTGAGAGAACAATTAATGATGTACCTCCATCTGCATTAAGGCCGAAGACTATTTGTGATTAGCGGCAAGCATTCAGTTGTAGCGGTGAGTCTTGTATGTATGTTTATATATGACAGGTGTTTGGGCATGAGTCAATTAGTTGTAGTAGCACTTAGCGCTAAGCGTGACATGGCTATTGTCATCATAGTGTATTTGTTGTCGCTATTTACAGAAGAACTACAGTACAAAGAGGACATGGTTGCTATTCTAAAGGTAATTGTTGTACTTGACATTGTAATATGATTTGTACGCCCATTTCAAGAAAAATAGAATTGTATATAGACATGGTCAAGTGTAATTCTTAATTAATTTTTTCAAGGAGTATAAATGTGGGCTTTCCTATATTTATGCATGATTACATCATATTGTAACTCCATTCCTTAAATCCATGATCTATGCTCTGCTCCGTTGAATATATGATTTGGAATCAGATAATTTTTACTCATATGATGTAATTTATGTAAAACAAATCTGTGCAGATAAAGTCAGGAACCGTGTTGCCCTTGTAATGTTAAGTTCTTCTGTCAATTTTCTCTTCAACAGAAAGATGGACGTGATGCACAATGTCATGTACTTCTGACATAACCCATGTGTCATGATGGTACGCTTCCTTTTTGTTGTCTTTTCTGCAATGATCTCACTATTTGAGATTTTAGCCGATAGGGAATAGATTGGGATTCTCTGGTCTTGCCTGGAGATGTTCTATTATCTGCAGTAATTATTTTCTAGTCCGTGTAGATTAATCTGATTATGAGCCATCAAGGACCTTCTAGGCTTTAATATATGTTCAATTATGCATTTAGCCGTTGTGCATTTTAATTAACAGGGAAAAAATTATGGTGTACTACACACTTGAAAGTATGTGGAAATAATTTGATCTGATGAAACGAACCATCCATCGGCTAGGTGAATCGGGTAACGATTTATGGCAATTGACCTAGCACAAATATTTCGTAGTAATTTTAGTAATTTCACTGTTTTTTCAATTGCACTCCACTGAAACTTTGGTGTGAGTTCTTTTTATTGGGGTATTTTACATTTTAAGTGACAGTCCTCAAACAAATATCATTTGTTTACTTCTCATTATTATACAAATAATTACAAAGGTTAACTTTTGGCAATTGGACCGGTACTTAATTCAGAAACAAGGAGTTGCCCTGGAACAATAAATGTGTAATTATTTTTTCCATTTTATCGATTCTTTTGATTTGAAAATATTTGTTTTTCCAGCATAGACATGTTCTGAAAATTTATTGGCATGGGCCTGCCAATGGACACAACAACGTGACTTGAGGTATCTGTAAGGGCCAGGGAGAACATGGATATAAGAACACGTTGCATAGCTTCTGCTCTTATTTTCCTCATGTTGAATAAGCCAATTGAAACGGTAACTCATGTTCTTGCATTTCGGTACTAATAAAGAAGCAGATAATGAAGTATGGGCTTCTTTTATACCAGCAAGATCTGTTCTTTACTAAAAGCCTATCCTGTAGCCTACAACACTCAATGTAGACGCTTGAGTGTACTTGCATACTATAACGACATATCACACTCACTCACCACTGTGCGGCAGGATCGGTGATATAGTTGGTTCATTTTAATCCAGCATTTACAAGGTAACATGTGCACTACCATACTTATATATTGCTCT
Organism: Triticum dicoccoides; assembly: GCF_002162155.2. Classification (NCBI taxonomy): domain Eukaryota; kingdom Viridiplantae; phylum Streptophyta; class Magnoliopsida; order Poales; family Poaceae; genus Triticum; species Triticum dicoccoides. The sequence continues at coordinate 17,497,484 of NC_041390.1, forward strand.
GACCAGCTGGTGATTAAAGACATGAAGCAAGGTCCAGAGATGTGCAGTATGTTGCAACTGCTATATTTAACATGTATGCTTAAGTATCATTTTCGCACAAATTTATGTTTATGTTTGCTAAGTTGCCCTTCGTGCTATGTTTTTTAAGCAAGTTCAGAAGGGGTTCGCTAAGCGGCATGCTAAATTATGATGATCAAGCTCATCGCCTCAGGATTCAAGTGGTAACATGAATGGGTCGCTAGGAGGATAGAAGGCATGCAGAGATATGTTTCTCCCGTTGCAACGCACGGCATATTTATCAGTATTACTAAAAACTTTTTTAGTATCTACCTTCCTTACATATACATGATTTACTACATTTATGTATATCTTGCCTTTCAGCTCATGGTCAAATTCACTTGATCAATTTTCAGTATCCAATCCGATGAATGGCTTCGAGTTTGGCTGCAAATGAGTCTGAGCATTTGTAAATAGCATCCCTTCTACTCAAAGTTGTCCCAGTGAGCTGACAATTGTGAGAAGGTAAGCTGTACATGTATGCATTTTGATTTTGGGGGCTCACAATACACTGGTTTATCTATGCATAAGTAAAGATTTGCTCGCACTTCTATATCATGATTAGGCTGTCACAGTATTTGATTACCAAGTATGTTTGGTTCTTTGCCAATTTTGTAATTTTTGTATGGGATGTATCATTTTGTTGACCATTCTATGACTTCCGAATTAGAAAATGGATGTTTCCTGCAAAAATTCTTTTGTTCCTTGAGAAATTCTCTCATGCCATATTCATTTGTGAAATAGGGCTAATAGTTTGTGTGATTTCAGGTCGGAAAGGGGCTCTTTAATTAAGGATTAGAAGGGCAGAGATGCGAAAGCAGTGAGCCTTCCTTCTACTGGTTAGTGTTACAACTGAACTGGGTCAGGATCTTATTCGAAGTATCTTAGACCTTCTTGTAAATAGACAGTCAAAGCTTTCTTATTCAAAATCTTTGCATTTAAGTTTGAAATATTTATGTTGCATCACCTCACACTATCCATTTTTGTATAACATTACCCTTTGATTAAGTTATTTGGGTTCATTACTGAACTTTGTACTGCTTCTTGTTCATTTGTATCAAAAGTATCTTAGACCTTCCTGTAAATAGGCAGTCAAAGCTTTCTTATTGAAAATCTTTGCATTTAAGTTTGAAATATTTATGTTGCATCAGCTCACACTATTCTTTTTTTGTATAACATTACCCTTTGATTCAGTTATTTGGGTTCATTACTGAACTTTGTACTGCTTCTTGTTCATTTGTATAGCTTAATTATGACGAAGTACAGATTCTATTCAGCACTCGTGTTTACCAATGGTTATGGGTTAAAGTCAGCAAAGATAGAATATTCACATGTTTGGGAATCACTTTTGTTGTATATAAGTGCCATCAAGGATCAACCTACACCCATGGACGTGCGTAAGCTAGATAAGTCTGCACATGAACGCCTTTGCTCCAGCCATCTCAGTGTGGTTCCTTCTAATTGCTGGCACATCGGGATGCACAGCCTAATTGTTCATGACATTGGTGTTTTGCAAGATTTTAATCCAATATATATAATGCTCTCTTTACTTCAGAAATATCTAGAACATCTTTAGATATAATACTATTACAGGTCCAACGTTTGTTAAATTATGTAATGGTCATTTTGGTTGCTTGATGTGTATATTTCTATACCCAGAGGTGGTGGTAGGTTCAAAACGGTCTCTTATCTGCACTGTCAACACATTAACAACTAACATGCATGTTTGATCGATGTGCTACTAATAGATCCTAATGCTATAGCATACCTCCATATTGATATACCTGAGTGATACCGAATACCAAACATGACAACTGAATGTATGGAGGTAAGATAAGTGTGCCCAAGCCCGCCCAAGTGGCGCCACCAGGTGGCGCCCCAGTCTCTAGTTGGTATGAGGGCCGGCTGCAACTAGAAGCCCCAGTATACACATACCGGAGGCCCAATGGCAAGAGAGAGAATGATGCTAATAAAAAAAACTCGTTCCTCCATAAAAAAAAATATGTATACCCATTATGCATTTAACCTATTTTTTTGGGGGTAAGCTATTATTATTTTATTGATCAGTTTTACTGAAATTCTTGCTTGTTATCTTTCCCACAGTGCGACATCAACTTGCTTATTTACCGGGGAATCTTGTGCACTCCGGTGAAGAACATTTTTCTACTAGACTCTTTGAAGGGGCCTGACTAATCCTAGTATCTAAATTTCTCAATATCTGTTTCTGCTTTAGCTGATTATACAAAATCAGCACCTCATGTAGCTAGTTATTTTAGTTTGCATCTCATCTGCAGCCAAAACGTTCTCAGGTCTGTGGTTTGTTACCTACATCAAACTATCCAAACTTCAGTTCTCATGTAATCGGCTCAACTCCAACTCGAAGAATTCTTTTGTCAAACAGAGCAACATGTAACCAGCTCAACTACAGAGGTTACATTGCCTACAAATTGCTTCGGCATGGTCAAGATCTAATTCGAAATGTTTGACTGCAGGACCTGTGAAGCATCTTGCTTATCCAATTTAATCAGCACCATCATCAATTTAGTTCTTCATAGATTCAGTTTCTCACAGCTTGATTTCAGATAAATGGCTCAAACTACAGATTAAAGGATATTTTCGGATGCTAGAAGAGAGAATTTCGTACTAAAAGATTGAAATGATTGCATCTTTCGCCATTGTCATAGAAATCACAGATACAATGCCATCCTTGCTCGACGAATCTGACGGGCGCTACAGACTAGCAGGCATTACATACATGATCTCATCTTAGTCCATGAGAAATGGATCTAAGCAAACACTGGCTAGGCTATGGGGAATTCTACTCCTTGGCGGCGACCTTCTTCTTGGGGGACTTGGTGGAGGTCTTCTTCTTGGGCGACTTGGCCTCTTTCTCGGCCGCGGCGGGGGACTTCTTGGGGAGCAGCACAGAGTTGATGTTGGGGATCACGCCGCCGTGGGCAATGGTGACGCCGGCGAGCAGCCTTCCGAGCTCCTGGTCGTTGCGGACAGCGAGCAGCAGGTGGCGCGGGATGATGCGGGTCTTCTTGTTGTCCTTGGCCGCGTTGCCGGCAAGCTCCAGGACCTGAGATTCAACCAAGAACGAATTCAATCATCCGTCGAACAGGGCAAGAACAGGAGCGGACAAGAACGAACGGGAAAGATCGGCGCGTACCTCGGCCGCGAGGTACTCGAGGACGGCGGCGAGGTAGACGGGGGCGCCGGAGCCGACGCGCTGGGCGTAGCGGCCCTTCTTGAGGTAGCGGCCGATGCGGCCAACGGGGAACTGGAGCCCGGCCTTGACGGACCTGGTCACGGCCTTCTTCCTGTCGCCGCCCTTCCTTACGGCCATCTTGCTTGCTACTTCTCCGGCGACGAGTACGCTCGAGGTGTGGTGTTTGCGGCGGCGGTGCTGGATGGGAGCGCTCTGAGTTTGTGTGTTTGGACGGCGGCGAGGGCGCGGCTTTTA
>NC_041390.1:17501605-17527000 GCF_002162155.2 Triticum dicoccoides
CGTTGGATCTGGCGGAGCGTGGCGGGCAGGGGGAGTGATCCGTGGGAGCTTCGGATGGACCAATCAGAGAGCAGAGATTTGCAATACGTACGTGGAATTGAAATTGAGTTCAAAACCAAAAATCAGCCTATGTATTGAAATGGGCTTGAATTATTTTTTTGCTATTGGATGGGCTTCAATTCTGATTGTGTTGTTTGGTCGTATATACAATTGCTAATTGGGATTAAGGTGGTGTTTGGTCTCTAGTCCTAGGACTTTTTCTAGTCCCTACTAAAAAGTCTCTAGTCCCTAAAAAGTCTCTCCCTATTTATTTCCAGAGACTAAAAAGTCTCTAGTCCCTTCTAGAGGTTATTAAATGACCATGTTGCCCCTAATATATAGAAAAATAACAATCAAACAACACCATGTGGTGGCGGCCAATGGGTGGAGAGACATTGTTGGAAAAGTCCTAAAAAGACTCTCCTTGAGAGTGTTCTTCATTTAGTCTCAAATGCCTAGTTTAGTCCCTAAAAAGTCCCTCGCATTTGGTAAAAAAGTCTCTAAAAGAGACTTTTTCTAGTCCCTACACAAAACGTCCCTGAAAATAAACACCCCCTAAGTGACTGTCAATAGCAACCCTAAAAAAAGTGGCTGTCAATAGCAGATTTTAAAAAAACATATATTAATTGATTAAACAGAAGTTTATTACAATCAGTCATTACAACATATGCCACACAGGGTGGAACAGAGTTAACGAGCAACCTCAGACCTATTATTAAAACTAAACTTAGCACTCTCAAATGCCACCTCATTGGCACGGCGATTTATTTTCGAGAAACTCAAATTTTGGAACATCTTGACGATACTCAGAACCTCTTTCTTTAGATCAACGAGAGGGAGAATTTATCAAGCTTGTCATTCGCAAGGAAATAATGTACGAAAGCACAGTCAGTCTTCAAAATAATAGATTGGTGAAGGGTAATACCGATATAAAGACATGCTAGGCAGGCGCGGAGCTCGGCTTCACTGACACTAGTACACTGACCAGTAAAATCCCACGAGGACATTATAATTTCGCCAATTCCTAGCGACAACCCCCACACTGGCAGCATTAATACTCTCCATAAAACTAGCATCGACATTGATCTTGATATAATCCACAGGAGGCGATTTCCACACCTCATGCTCTTTCACCGATGCCAAATCCACAATAACCCCTCCCACCTTTTCCTTACCTTTGTTGCAAGAATCCAACTGTGTAGCGTCGTTATTGGCCGTATAAGAGGAGCAATATTTTTCCACAAAATTTGTCGAGTTAGTAATGGATTCTTTTCCCTTTCCGAAAATTAAATCATTTCTCAGATGTCAAGCTCGCCAGAAAAGTAATAAAATTTGCTCTCCTTCCTGCAAGTTCAACTGATCCAAAGCCAGTCCGGTCCTGAGCATTTGAAGAACTCTTCATCCAGAATATTCCAAGAATCTCTCAAGGCCAACCGCGGAGCACAAGATTTAGAACACCTCACCAGAGCATGGAAAGTGCTTTCATCTTCCACACCGCAAATAGAGCACATACCTGAGTTAGTCTAATGGTGTTTAAATCTATTCATCTGGACTGCCAAACTATTCGTAGCAGCACGCCACACAAAAATCCCAAATCGTTTGAGCAAATACCACTTTTTATTTAGAATAGCTAATTGTATGTGCATTGCAACACGGGCATACATATGTTTGTGGTTCACATTAACTATGTCTATCCTCCACCCACTACCTCCATCTCCCCAATCCAATCTTTACCACCTATGTTAATGGCTCATCTGGTCACAATCCACGCAATTTGGATTTTGGACACATAATTGTGCAGTTGATATTCATCTAGTCTCTACATGGCAGGAGGACGAACAGAAAATTTGAAAACATGGGAACCTAACTGGGTATAGCAAAAGAAAATGCGGAGAAAACACCAGTTCACAAGTGAACTTTGTGAACTCTAATATATGTTATGAATTATATCGATGAGAAAGTGTGACTTTTTTGAAGAACTCATGATGAATAACAGTATTAAACAAATCTAGTTAAATACTCGGCTAACCAATTTCCTTGAGTATATGTTATCAATGTTGACATTTACAATATTTCCCTTGAACACTAGCCTTTGCACAGAACATTCGCCTTCTCACAACAATGATGGGTCACTAGGGCTTGGCAGCACTAGTAAGAAAATTTAGTACTATGAGAGCATCTACAACCGCATATGCCAAATATGACCCCTCAAACGCCCGCGGATGTACCAATATGACCCCGAGCGTGTCTGCAGGCAGTGATCGGTCAGTCCTCAAATTTGCTCAACTGCATCTGAACACCTCATACTAAAATTCTTAAATCCATACAAAGGCATGCGGGAAAAAAAACCTACGTACTACGTAGATCACCTAGCCTAGTCCTCATCGGAGATGTCGACTATCTTCGTGCCTGACTCCGAGTACATGGGCGACGGCTGCAGCTCCGGCCCCTCCGGCTACTCCGCTCCGGCCTTGTCCTCTATCTACACGTCGAGTTCGGCGAAGAGCGCGTCAGCCGTCGCCCGCTCCTATTGGAGGAACTGTCAGTTAACCTCCACATAGGCCTCGTCTTGGATGGACTCCATGATGGTCTGCTGCTTCGCCATCTCTGCGGCTTGGGCGACGGTGAACTCCGCCTCCGCGTCCCTTGATATGTCTCTGTCGTATCTACTTTTTCAAACACTTTTGCTCTTGTTTTGGACTCTAATTTGCATGATTTGAATGAAACTAACTCAGACTGGCGTTGTTTTCAGCAGAACTACCATGGTGTTGTTTTTTGTGCAAAAATAAAAGTTCTCAGAATTGGATGAAACTTATTGAAGATTTTTTTATGGAATATAAAAAAATACTGGAGCGAAGATCCACCAGAGGGGACCACTAGTTGCCCACAAGGCAATAGGGCGCGACCACCCCCCTGGGCACGCCCTGATTGTTGGGGAACGTTGCAGAAAACAAAAAATTTCCTACGGTTTCACCAAGATCCATCTATGAGTTCATCTAGCAACGAGTGATCGTATTGCATCTACATACCTTTGTAGATCACGCGCGGAAGCATTCAAAGAACGGGGATGAGGAAGTCGTACTCGACGTGATCCAAATCACCGGAGATCCTAGCGCCGAACGGACGGCACCTCCGTGTTCAACACACGTACCGTCAGCGTGACGTCTCCTCCTTCTTGATCCAGCAAGGGGGAGGAGAGGTTGATGAAGATCCAGCAGCATGACGGCATGGTGGTGGATGCAGGGGTCACCGCAGCAGGGCTTCGCCGTTCTACTGCGAGAGGGAGAAGTGTAGCAGGGGAGAGGGAGGCGCCAAGACTCAAGGGTGCGGCTGCCCCTCCCTCCCCCCTTTATATAGGCCCCCTAGGGGGTGCGCCGGCCCTAGGAGATGGGATCTCCTGGGGGGGCGGCGGCCAAGGGGTGGAGTGCCCGCCAAGCTAGGTGGGGCGCCCCCACCCTAGGGTTCCCAACCCTAGGCGCATGGGGTGGGCCAAGGGGGGCGCACCAGCCCACCACGGGCTGGTTCCCCTCCCCACTTAGCCCATGGGGCCCTCCGGGATGGGTGGCCCCACCCAGTGGACCCCCGGGACCCTTCCGGTGGTCCCGGTACAATACCGGTGACCCCCGAAACTCTCCCGATGGACGAAACTGCACTTCCTATATATAATTCCTCACCTCCGGACCATTTCAGAACTCCTCGTGACGTCCGGGATCTCATTCGGGACTCTGAACAACTTTAGGGTTTCTGCATATTCATATCTCTACAACCCTAGCGTCACCGAACCTTAAGTGTGTAGACCCTACGGGTTCGGGAGACATGTAGACATGACCGAGATGGCTCTCCGGTCAATAACCAACAGCGGAATTTGGATACCCATGTTGGCTCCCACATGCTCCTCGATGATCTCATCGGATGAACCACGATGTCGAGGATTTAAGCAACCCCGTATACAATTCCCTTTGTCAATCGGTATGTTACTTGCCCGAGATTCGATCGTCGGTATCCCAATACCTCGTTCAATCTCGTTACCGGCAAGTCACTTTACTCATACCGTAATGCATGATCCCGTGACCAGACACTTGGTCACTTTGAGCTCATTATGATGATGCATTACCGAGTGGGCCCAGAGATACCTCTCCGTTATACGGAGTGACAAATCCCAGTCTTGATCCGTGTCAACCCAACAGACACTTTCGAATATACCCGTAGTATACCTTTATAGTCACCCAATTATGTTGTGACGTTTGGTACACCCAAAGCACTCCTACGGTATCCGGGAGTTACACGATCTCATGGTCTAAGGAAAAGATACTTGACATTGGAAAAACTCTAGCAAACAAACTATACGATCTTGTGCTATGTTTAGGATCGGGTCTTGTCCATCACATCATTCTCCTAATGATGTGATCTCGTTATCAGTGAGATCAATGTCCATAGTCAGGAAATCATGACTATCTGTTGATCAACGAGCTAGTCAACTAGAGGCTTACTAGGGACATGTTGGTGTCTATGTATTCACCCATGTATTACGATTTCCGGATAACACAATTATAGCATGAATAAAAGACAATTATCATGAACAAGGAAATATAATAATAATCCTTTTATTATTGCCTCTAGGGCATATTTCCAACAGTCTCCCACTTGCGCTAGAGTCAATAATCTAGTTACATTGTGATGAATCGAACACCCATGGAATTCTGGTGTTGATCATGTTTTGCCCTAGGGAGAGGTTTAGTCAACGGATCTGCTACATTCAGGTCCGTATGTACTTTACAAATATCTGTGTCTCCATCTTGAACATTTTCACGAATGGAGTTGAAGCGACGCTTGATGTGCCTGGTCTTCTTGTGAAACCTGGGCTCCTTGGCAAGTGCAATAGCTCCAGTGTTGTCACAGAAGAGTTTGATCGGCCCCGATGCATTGGGTATGACTCCTAGGTCGGTGATGAACTCCTTCACCCAAATTGCTTCATGCGCTGCCTCCGAGGCTGCCATGTACTCCGCTTCACATGTAGATCCCGCCACGACGCTCTGCTTGCAACTGCACCAGCTTACTGCCCCACCATTCAAAATATACACGTATCCGGTTTGTGATTTAGAGTCATCCAGATCTGTGTCGAAGCTAGCGTCGGCGTAACCCTTTACAACGAGCTCTTCGTCACCTCCATAAACGAGAAACATTTCCTTAGTCCTTTTCAGGTACTTCAGGATATTCTTGACCGCTGTCCAGTGTTCCTTGCCGGGATTACTTTGGTACCTACCTACCAAACTTACGGCAAGGTTTACATCAGGTCTGGTACATAGCATGGCATACATAATAGACCCTATGGCTGAGGCATAGGGGATGACACTCATCTCTTCTATATCTTCTGCCGTGGTCGGACATTGAGCTGAGCTCAATTTCACACCTTGCAACACAGGCAAGAACCCCTTCTTAGACTGATCCATATTGAACTTCTTCAATATCTTATCAAGGTATGTGCTTTGTGAAAGACCTATGAGGCGTCTTGATCTATCTCTATAGATCTTGATGCCTAATATATAAGCAGCTTCTCCAAGGTCCTTCATTGAAAAACTCTTATTCAAGTAGGCCTTAATGCTGTCCAAAAGCTCTATATCATTTCCCATCAAAAGTATGTCATCTACATATAATATGAGAAATGCTACAGAGCTCCCACTCACTTTCTTGTAAACGCAGGCTTCTCCATAAGTCTGCATAAACCCAAATGCTTTGATCATCTCATCAAAGTGAATGTTCCAACTCCGAGATGCTTGCACCAACCCATAAATCGAGCGTTGGAGCTTGCACACCTTGTCAGCATTCTTAGGATCGACAAAACCTTCCGGCTGCATCATATACAATTCTTCCTTAAGGAAACCATTAAGGAATGCCGTTTTGACGTCCATTTGCCATATCTCATAATCATAGAATGCGGCAATTGCTAACATGATTCGGATGGACTTCAGCTTCGCTACCGGTGAGAAAGTCTCATCGTAGTCAACCCCTTGAACTTGTCGATAACCCTTAGCGACAAGTCGAGCTTTATAGATGGTAACATTACCATCTGCGCCCGTCTTCTTCTTAAAGATCCATTTGTTTTTTATCGCTCGCCGATCATCGGGCAAGTCTGTCAAAGTCCATACTTTGTTTTCATACATGGATCCTATCTCGGATTGCATGGCTTCAAGCCATTTGTTGGAATCTGGGCCCGCCATCGCTTCTTCATAGTTCGAAGGTTCACCGTTGTCTAACAACATGATTTCCAAGATAGGGTTGCCATACCACTCTGGTGCGGAACATGTCCTTGTGGACCTACGAAGTTCAGTAGCAACTTGATCTGAAGTTTCATGATCATCATCATTAACTTCCTCTCTAGTCGGTGCAGGCACCTCAGGAACATTTTCTTGAGTTGCGCCATTTTCTGGTTCAAGAGGTAATACTTCATCAAGTTCTACTTTCCTCCCACTTACTTCTTTCGAGAGAAACTCCTTCTCTAGAAAGGATCCATTCTTGGCAACAAAGATCTTGCCTTCGGATCTGAGGTAGAAGGTATACCCAATAGTTTCTTTAGGGTATCCTATGAAGACGCATTTTTCCGACTTGGGTTCGAGCTTTTCAGGTTGAAGTTTCTTGACATAAGCATCGCATCCCCAAACTTTTAGAAACGACAGCTTAGGTTTCTTCCCAAACCATAATTCATACGGTGTCGTCTCAACGGATTTCGACGGAGCCCTATTTAAAGTGAATGCGGCAGTCTCTAAAGCATAGCCCCAAAATGATAGCGGTAAATCGGTAAGAGACATCATAGATCGCACCATATCTAACATAGTGCGATTATGACGTTAGGACACACCATTACGCTGAGGTGTTCCAGGCGGCGTGAGTTGTGAAACTATTCCACATTTTCTTAAGTGTGTGCCAAATTCGTGACTCAAGTATTCTCCTCCACGATCTGATCGCAGGAACTTGATTTTCCTGTCACGTTGATTCTCAACCTCACTCTGAAATTCCTTGAACCTTTCAAAGGTCTCAGACTTGTGTTTCATTAAGTAGACATACCCATATCTACTCAAGTCATCAGTGAGGGTGAGAACATAACGATAGCCACCGCGAGCCTCAACACTCATTGGACCGCACACATCAGTATGTATGATTTCCAATAAGTTGGTTGCTCGCTCCATTGTTCCTGAGAACGGAGTCTTGGTCATTTTACCCATGAGGCACGGTTCGCACGTGTCAAATGATTCGTAATCAAGAGACTCTAAAAGTCCATCTGCATGGAGCTTCTTCATGCGTTTGACACCTATGTGACCAAGGCGGCAGTGCCTCAAGTATGTGGGACTATCATTATCAATTTTACATCTTTTGGTACTCACACTATGAATATGTGTAGCATTACGCTTGAGATTCATTAAGAATAAACCATTCACCATCGGAGCATGACCATAAAACATATCTCTCATATAAATAGAACAACCATTATTCTCAGATTTAAATGAGTAGCCATCTCGTATTACACGAGATCCTGATACAATGTTCATGCTCAAACTTGGCACTAAATAACAATTATTGAGGTTCAAAACTAATCCCGTAGGTAAATGTAGAGGTAGCATGCTGACGGCGATCACATCAACCTTGGAACCATTCCCGACGCGCATCGTCACCTCGTCCTTCGCTAGTCTTCGTTTATTCCGCAGCTCCTGCTTTGAGTTACAAATGTGAGCAACTGCACCAGTATCAAATACCCAGGAGCTACTACGAGTACTGGTAAGGTACACATCAATTACATGTACATAAACCTTTCGTTTTGCCGGCCTTCTTGTCCGCTAAGTATTTGGGGCAGTTCCGCTTCCAGTGACCACTATCCTTGCAATAAAAGCACTCAGTCTCGGGCTTGGGTCCATTCTTTGGCTTCTTCCCGACAGCTTGCTTGCCGGGCGCGGCAACTCCCTTGCCGTCCTTCTTGAAGTTCTTCTTACCCTTGCCTTTCTTGAACTTAGTGGTTTTATTCACCATCAACACTTGATGTTCCTTTTTGAATTCTACCTCTGCTGATTTCAGCATTGCAAATACTTCAGGAATGGTCTTTTCCATCCCCTGCATATTGAAGTTCATCACAAAGTTCTTGTAGCTCGGTGGAAGTGACTGAAGGATTCTATCAATGACCGCGTCATCCGGGAGATTAACTCCCAGCTGAGTCAAGCGGTTATGTAACCCAGACATAGTGAGTATGTGCTCACTGACAGAACTGTTTTCCTCCATCTTACAGCTGAAGAACTTGTCGGAGACTTCATATCTCTTGACCCGGGCATGAGCTTGAAAAACCATTTTCAGCTCTTCGAACATCTCATATGCTCCGTGTCTCTCAAAACGCTTTTGGAGCCTCGACTCTAAGTTGTAAAGCATGTCGCACTGAACGAGGGAGTAATCATCGGTACGTGTCTGCCAAGCGTTCATAACGTCTTGTTCTGCAGGGAGAACAGGTGCATCACCTAGCGGTGCTTGTAGGACATAATCTTTCTTGGCAGCTATGAGGGTGATCCTCAGGTTCCGGACCCAGTCCGTATAGTTGCTGCCATCGTCTTTCAGCTTGGTTTTCTCTAGGAACGCGTTGAAGTTGAGGACAACGTTGGCCATTTGATCTACAATACATGTTGTAAAGATTTTAGACTAAGTTCATGATAATTAAGTTCATCTAAATCAAATTATTCAATGAACTCCCACTCAGATAGACATCCCTCCAGTCATCTAAGTATAACATGATCCGAGTTAACTAGGCCGTGTCCGATCATCACGTGAGACGGACTAGTCAACATCGGTGAACATCTTCATGTTGATCGTATCTTCTATACGACTCATGCTCGACCTTTCGGTCTTCTGTGTTTCGAGGCCATGTCTGTACATGCTAGGCTCGTCAACTCAACCTAAGTGTTTGCATGTGTAAATCTGTCTTACACCCGTTGTATGTGAACGTTGGAATCTATCACACCCGATCATCACGTGGTGCTTCGAAACAACGAACTGTCGCAACGGTGCACAGTTAGGGGGAACACTTTCTTGAAATTATTATGAGGGATCATCTTATTTACTACCGTCGTTCTAAGTAAACAAGATGCAAAAACATGATAAACATCACATGCAATCAAATAATAATAGTGACATGATATGGCCAATATCACATAGCTCCTTTGATCTCCATCTTGGGGCTCCATGATCATCTTGTCACCGGCATGACACCATGATTTCCATCATCATGATCTCCATCATCGTGTCTCCATGAAGTTGCTCGCCAACTATTACTTCTACTACTATGGCTAACACGTTTAGCAATAAAGTAAAGTAATTTACATGGCGTTTCTCAATGACACGCAGGTCATACAAAAAATAAAGACAACTCCTATGGCTCCTGCCGGTTGTCATACTCATCGACATGCAAGTCGTGATTCCTATTACAATAGCATGAACATCTCATACATCACATATATATCATTCATCATTCATCACAACTTTGGCCATATCACATCACAAAACACTTGCTGCAAAAACAAGTTAGACGTCCTCTAATTGTTGTTGCAAGTTTTACGTGGCTGCAATAGGGTTCTAGCAAGAACGTTTTATTACCTACGTGAAAGCCACAACGTGATTTGTCAACTTCTATTTACCCTTCATAAGGACCCTTTTCATTGAATCCGCTCCAACTAAAGTGGGAGAGACAGACACCCGCCAGCCACCTTATGCAACTAGTGCATGTCAGTCGGTGGAACCGGTCTCACGTAAGCGTACGTGTAAGGTTGGTCCGGGCCGCTTCATCCCACAATACCGCTGAAGCAAAATAAGACTAGTAGCGGCAAGAAAGTTGACAACATCTACGCCCACAACAAATTGTGTTCTACTCGTGCAAAGAGAACTACGCATAGACCTAGCTCATGATGCCACTGTTGGGGAATGTTGCAGAAAACAAAAAATTTCCTACGGTTTCACCAAGATCCATCTATGAGTTCATCTAGCAACGAGTGATCAGATTGCATCTACATACCTTTGTAGATCACGCGCGGAAGCGTTCAAAGAACGGGGATGAGGAAGTCGTACTCGACGTGATCCAAATCACCGGAGATCCTAGCGCCGAACGGACGGCACCTCCGTGTTCAACACACGTACGGTCAGCGTGACGTCTCCTCCTTCTTGATCCAGCAAGGGGGAGGAGAGGTTGATGAAGATCTAGCAGCACGACGGCTTGGTGGTGGATGCAGGGGTCACCGCAGCAGGGCTTCGCCGTTCTACTGCGAGAGGGAGAGGTGTAGCAGGGGAGAGGGAGGCGCCAAGACTCAAGGGTGCGGCTGCCCCTCCCTCCCCCCTTTATATAGGCCCCCTAGGGGGTGCGCCGGCCCTAGGAGATGGGATCTCCTAGGGGGGCGGCCAAGGGGTGGAGTGCCCCCCAAGCTAGGTGGGGCGCCCCCCACCCTAGGGTTCCCAACCCTAGGCGCATGGGGTGGGCCAAGGGGGGCGCACCAGCCCACTATGGGCTGGTTCCCCTCCCCACTTAGCCCATGGGGCCCTCCGGGATGGGTGGCCCCACCCGGTGGACCCCCGGGACCCTTCCGGTGGTCCCGGTACAATACCGGTGACCCCCGAAACTCTCCCGATGGCCGAAACTGCACTTCCTATATATAATTCTTCACCTCCGGACCATTCCGGAACTCCTCGTGACGTCCGGGATCTCATCCGGGACTCCGAAAAACTTTCGGGTTACTGCATATTCATATCTCTACAACCCTAGCGTCACCGAACCTTAAGTGTGTAGACCCTACGGGTTCGGGAGACATGTAGACATGACCGAGATGGCTCTCCGGTCAATAACCAACAGCGGGATCTGGATACCCATGTTGGCTCCCACATGCTCCTCGATGATCTCATCGGATGAACCGCGATGTCGAGGATTCAAGCAACCCCTTATACAATTCCCTTTGTCAATCGGTATGTTACTTGCCCGAGATTCGATCGTCGGTATCCCAATACCTCGTTCAATCTCATTACCGGCAAGTCACTTTACTAGTACCGTAATGCATGATCCCATGACCAGACACTTGGTCACTTTGAGCTCATTATGATGATGCATTACCGAGTGGGCCCAGAGATACCTCTCCGTTATACGGAGTGACAAATCCCAGTCTTGATCCATGTCAACCCAACAGACACTTTCGAAGATACCCGTAGTATACCTTTATAGTCACCCAGTTACGTTGTGACGTTTGGTACACCCAAAGCACTCCTACGGTATCCGGGAGTTACATGATCTCATGGTCTAAGGAAAAGATACTTGACATTGGAAAAACTCTAGCAAACGAACTATAGTGCTATGTTTAGAATTGGGTCTTGTCCATCACATCATTCTCCTAATGATGTGATCTCGTTATCAATGACATCCAATGTCCATAGTCAGGAAATCATGACTATCTGTTGATCAACAAGCTAGTCAACTAGAGGCTTACTAGGTACATGTTGGTGTCTATGT
This sequence comes from Triticum dicoccoides, assembly GCF_002162155.2. Lineage (NCBI taxonomy): Eukaryota > Viridiplantae > Streptophyta > Magnoliopsida > Poales > Poaceae > Triticum > Triticum dicoccoides. The sequence goes on from NC_041390.1 coordinate 17,513,160, forward strand.
ATTCACACATGTATTACGATTTACGGATAACACAATTATAGTATGAATAAAAGACAATTATCATGAACAAGGAAATATAATAATAATCCTTTTATTATTGCCTCTAGGGCATATTTCCAACACTGATGTCTTGTGGGGCCCACGTGGCTCTGCTGACCCTAATCTCAAGCCTATAAATTCCTTTTCCCCAAGAAAAAAAATAAAAGCAGAAGTTTCATCGCGTTTTATGATATGGAGCCGCCGCTACCTCCTATTCTTCATCGGGAGGCCGGATCTGGAATCCGTTCGGGGCTCTGGAGAGGGGGATTCATCGCCATCATCATCACCAACCCTTCTTCATCACCAATTTCATGATGCTCACCACTAGGAGTGAGTAATTCCTTTGTAGGCTTGCCGGAAGGTGACGGGGTTAGATGAGATTTATTATGTAATCGAGTCAAATTGTTAGGAATTGATCCCTAGTATCCACTATGTTCTGAGATTGATATTGCTATGACTTTGCTATGCTTAATGCTTGTCAATGGGGCCCGAGTGCCATGATTTTAGATCTGAACCCTTTATGTTTTCATGAATATATTTGTGTTCTTGATCCTATCTTGCAAGTTATATGCATCTATTACGTGTTATGATTCGCATACCCCGAAGTGACAATAGTTGGGATTCTTTCCAGTGATGAGCGTAATTTAAGGAGTTCATGTATTCACCATGTGTTAATGCTTTGTTCCGGTTCTCTATTAAAATGAGGAATTAATATCCCTTAGTTTCCATATGGACCCCGCTGCCACGGGAGGGTGGGACAAAAGATTGTTGGGGAACGTAGTAATTTCAAAAAATTTCCTACGCACACGCAAGATCATGGTGATGCATAGCAATGAGAGGGGAGAGTGTGATCTATGTACCCTTGTAGATCGACAACGGAAGCGTTAACTTGGTTGATGTAGTCGTACGTCTTCACGGCCCGACCGATCAAGCACCGAAACTACGGCACCTCCGAGTTCTAGCACACGTTCATCTTGATGACGATCCCCGGACTCCGATCCAGCAAAGTGTCGGGGAAGAGTTCCGTCAGCACGACGGCGTGGTGACGATCTTGATGTACTAATGTCGCAGGGCTTCGCCTAAGCACCGCTACAATATTATCGAGGACTATGGTGGAAGGGGGCACCGCACACGGCTAAGAATATGATCACGCGGATCAACTTGTATCTCTAGGGGGTGCCCCTGCCTCTGTATATAAAGGCTCAAAGGGGGGTGCGGACGGCCAGGAGAGGCGTTCCAGGAGGAGTCCTACTCCCTCCGGGAGTAGGACTCCCCCTCTTTCCTAGTTGGAATAGGATTCACGGAGGAGAGAGAGGAGGAAGGGGGCCCGGCCCCTCTCCTTGTCCTATTCGGACCAAGGGAGGGGAGGGCGCGCGGCCCATCTCTGGCTACCTCTCCTCTCTTCCACTAAGGCCCACTAAGGCCCATATATCTCCCGGGGGGTTCCGGTAACCTCCCGGTACTCCGGTAAAATCCCGATTTCACCCGGAACACTTCCGATATCCAAACATAGGCTAATATATCAATCTTTATGTCTCGACCATTTCGAGACTCCTCGTCATGTCCGTGATCACATCCGGGACTCCGAACAACCTTAGGTACATCAAAACTCATAAACTCATAATATAACTGTCATCGAAACCTTAAGCGTGCGGACCCTACGGGTTCGAGAACAATGTAGACATGACCGAGACACGTCTCCGGTCAATAACCAATAGCGGGACCTGGATGCCCATATTGGTTCCTACATATTCTACGAAGATCTTTTATCGGTCAGACCGCATAACAACATACGCTGTTCCCTTTGTCATCGGTATGTTACTTGCCCGAGATTCGATCGTCGGTATCCAATACCTAGTTCAATCTCGTTACCGGCAAGTCTCTTTACTCGTTCTGTAATACATCATCCTGCAACTAACTCATTAGTTGCAATGCTTGCAAGGCTTTAAGTGATGTGCATTACCGAGAGGGCCCAGAGATACCTCTCCGACGATCGGAGTGACAAATCCTAATCTCGAAATACGTCAACCCAACATGTACCTTTGGAGACACCTGTAGAGCACCTTTATAATCACCCAGTTATGTTGTGACGTTTGGTAGCACACAAAGTGTTCCTCCGGCACACGGGAGTTACATAATCTCATAGTCATAGGAACACGTATAAGTCATGAAGAAAGCAATAGCAACATACTAAACGATCGGGTGCTAAGCTAATGGAATGGGTCATGTCAATCAGATCATTCAACTAATGATGTGATCCCGTTAATCAAATAACAACTCTTTGTCCATGGTTAGGAAACATAACCATCTTTGATTAACGAGCTAGTCAAGTAGAGGCATACTAGTGACACTCTGTTTGTCTATGTATTCACACATGTATTATGTTTCCGGTTAATACAATTCTAGCATGAATAATAAACTTTTATCATGATATAAGGAAATAAATAATAATTTTATTATTGCCTCTAGGGCATATTTCCTTCAAAGATGTCACGCAAGTTCTTATTATAAGCACATATGACTATATACGGAACACATACCTACATTACATTGATGAATTGCAGCTATTGTGTATCGCTCTAGGTTGTGACTGTTATATGATGAATGTCATCTAACACAGATATCCATCACTGTTAAGGCATATCTCTCTCGATGTAGTTTTGGTGATTGATGACAACATATTTGCGGACTAACCGTCTGCTTGAGAATTTCAAAGATTCATCCTTTGGTCGAGACAATTTCTTTCCCCTCGGAATGTTTTTCAAGACGATGTAGCTCTTTTGTTTCTTGTTGGTGGATTAGTTTCGTAGGAGTCACCGTACTATCAAGAGGGGGTCCGCTTTGGTATGGCTAGGGTGGAATCATCACGTACACTTTCGTTTCACACCCTCAGGGCCTTCCCGCGTCGTTGGGGGTCTTATTCCCTGCTGTTTGGGTAGTCTTTAGCCCCAGCGGTAGTACCGCTGCGGTACTGGGCCACTACCGCCTCGACTCGAGGGGGGCACTTCTCGTGTCGGGTTGAGCGGCACTTGCAGCGGTAGTAGGTGCAGTAGTACCGCTCTAGAGCGGTAGTACCGCCCTGCCACCGCGACAGTACCTTGCTGGGCCTATCCGGCAGTATCGTGCTGGGCTAGTCCCTCCTCTATCGCCAAGCCCTCTCTGGCTGGGCGGTAGTACCGTAAGGGGGAGCAGTAGTACCGCTAGGTCCAGCGGTAGTACCGCTGCCCACTATGGTAGTACCGCCCTCTGCGGGGCTGTTTAGTGGGGTAACGGTTGGATTGTTCCCTCCATTATAAAAGGTGCTCCCCTTCTTCTTTGTTGACCCACCTCTTCCCCCAAAAGCTCCATTATTGCTCCAAGCTCCATTTTCTCCCGATCTCTCTCTCTAGCCAACCAAACTTGTTGATTTTCTTGAGAGTGGTTGAGAAGGACCCGATCTGCACTTCCACCAAGAGATATTTGATTCCCCCACTAATCCCTAGCGGATCTTGTTACTCTTGGGTGTTTGAGCACCCTAGACGGTTGAGGTCACCACGGAGCCATAGTCCATCGTGGTGAAGCTTCGTGGTGTTGTTGGGAGCCTCCGATTGAGTTGTGGAGTTTGCCCCAACCTTGTTTGTAAAGGTCCGGTCGCCACCTCCAAGGGCACCAATAGTGGAATCATGGCATCTCGCATGGTGTGAGGGCGTGAGGAGAATACGGTGGCCCTAGTGGCTTCTTGGGGAGCATTGTGCCTCCACACCGCTCTAACGGAGATGTACTTCCCCTCAAAAGGAAGGAACGTCGGTAACACATCCTCGTCTTCACTGGGTCCACTCTTGGTTATCTCTTACCTTTACTTGTGCAAGCTTATTAGTGTTATTTATCTTGCTTGCGTGTATGTTCGTTGTTGTTGCATCATATAGGTTGCTCACCTAGTTGCACATCTAGACAACCTACTTTGCCGCAAAGTTTAATTTGGTAAAGAAAAGTTAAAAATTGATAGTTGCCTATTCACCCCCTCTAATCAACCATATCGATCCTTTCAATTGGTATTAGAGCCTTGTCTCTTTACTAAGGTATTTACCGTCCAAAGAGTATGGTTGACACCATAGACAGTGTGGAGGATCAATCCAGTGTAAATCCGATCTCGTCAATGGGTGATGGGGGAACCTCGGTCTCCCATGAGGAATTCAATGTAGCCTTGGAGACATTGAAAACCTCAATGACGACCGAGGTTGAAAGCATGTTTACTAAATTCATTGAAGGACTTAAACTATCCACCGCACCATTGAAAGTGGGTGATCCCACCGACAAGGTGACGGATGCTATCTCCGACAAGGGGGAAGATAGTAGTGAAAAGGCTCCTTCTTCTAGTGGTAAAAATGGCACCGGCATCTTTGCCCATGTGGAACCACCATTTGTTTATGGTGGACCGATTCCTTCCACTCATTTGAATCATTCCGGTCCTCCCCCTAAGATTGTGAAAAATGAGGACTTTGATTCTTGGGTTTATCGCTTTAAGTGTCATTTAAATCATGTGAACACTAATCTTTGGAGAATCATTGAAGAAGGTTTCCATCCGCATGATCCAAGCAACTTCACTCATCGAGAAGCCGCGGATAATCAATTCAATGAGAATGCTCTATTCATCATTCAATATTCAATTCCACCCGAAGATCTACCTCATCTTCGGCCCTTCGCCTTGGCCAAAGATGCATGGCTTTGTGTTGTCTCTCTCTACCGGGGAAGCGCAAGCATTCAACGCTCAAACTATAAAGTAGTGCAAGATGAAGCCGATGAGTTTGCAATGAAAGAAGATGAAGAACCTCGTGAGCTTTATCGGAGAGCAACCAAACTCGCGGTCTCACTCTGGGATCACGGGAGCAAGGACACGGATGACAATTTGTAACATCCCAAATTTTCAATTTGGAATGTTATACATTAGATCATCATGCATATCATATTTTCTTGCATTTTGGTTGATCCTAGAAATTTCACGCAACTCAAGGACCCTCGGAGAGAGTTGGAGATTTCGTTATTTTCATATTTGAGTTTTCTCAAATTTGAAAAGAGGATCATTAGATTTATTTATTTCATCTTCAATTATTTTTCCAATATCAAAAATAAGAGAGAGGGAATAATATGACTTTCCCAGATTTAGGAAAAATGAAGATTTAACGAATAAGTCAAGTTTTGGTTTTGCCGGAGTTGTTTGCTTTTTCTTTGGATAGGGAAAAATGCGCATTTTCAAAAATTGCATTTTAGGCCCGGAGAAAAGTTCATTTTGTTCGGCTCATTTTTAGGAGTCGGGGAAAATTTACTTTAGATTTTTCGGAGTTCGTTTAGATAGTTTTTCTTTTGTTTTTCTGCGCGCGTAACCGATTTAAAAAAAAAACTCCCCGAGGCCCAGCCGCCTGGGCCAGGCCCAGCCGCCGCCGCCCTTGCGCTCGCGCGCAGCCAGCCCTGCCGCCGCCCTAGGCCGAGTCCTAGAAGGACTCTAGGCCGGCGCTCCTTTGCCCCTTGCCCAAGCTAAGCCGCCTCCTAGTATAAATACTCTAGCCCCCCCTCTCCTCCACCACCCCAAGCCGCCTCCACCCCGCGCCCCTTAGCCGCGCCGCCGCCGCCTTAGCCGCGCCACCGCCGCCGCCGCCCTTAGCCGCCGCCGCCGCCGCCCCTTGCGTCCCGCCGCCACCGGAGCCCCCTCGCCGGAGCCTCGCCGGAGGTAGCCCCGCGCCTCTCTTTTCTTCCCCGGTTCGGTTTTTTAAGAACCGTTCCGATTCTTTTTCTGTTTTTTTTCCGGTTTTGTTTCGGTTCTTTTCTGAATACCCTAGATCGGTTTTCGGTTTCTTTTTTGATTTCTTTTTCGAAAACCCTAGATCGGTTTTCGTTCTTCTTTCGGATCGTTCGCCTCAACGAACGTGATCACCGATTATTTCCCGATTAACGAACGTCTGTTCGTTTAACCGTTCGCCTCTTTCTTTTCATTGGATTTATTCCACGATCGCGATCTCAGATCCGATCTTCGTTCTAGTCTTTCTTCTCGCTCGTTTATCGGAATCAGGTGATTCAAGCGCCTGGAGTTTCGTTTCGAAACCGCCGTTCCGTCTAATCAACTTAAACAAGTTTTGCCATGGTAAAATTTGACCTAGTTTCAACTTGCTAGAACCGAGTTGTTTTCTTTCGCCGTTGTTTTCCGTCGCTTTGTTCGGTTCTTTTTCTCTTTGCAACCGGAGTTCTTAAGTTGAACTTTCTGGTTCGTTCTCTTGTTCGAGTTTTACTTGTGAATTAGATGAGTACTTATTGTGTGCTTGTTGTTTGTCTGCGTTAGATCACCCGGAGTGCGCCACTTGTTACTTCGAATCCCTAGGTCTCGCGGATCATCAGCAAGGCAAGTAACACTTTGATCATACCTTTTCTACAACCCATGTTTTATTGCATTAGATCAATCCTCTCACATTGCATGATTAGGATCTAATTAAATTGTGGGATGGGAAGTAGATGAGGTAGTACCTATTACCAGCATTACTATGAAACCTTTGGGAGTTACTTCTATGTTTGCTTATTATGCCATGCTATGCTAGTAGACGTGGATTGGGTGAGTGATATCCATGACAGATGTGAGTTTGTTAATTTTAATGGTTTATCTAAGGTGGCAACTTAAACACACATCTGGGTGGATTGAGGCACCTGATGTCTATCAGGACTTGCCTGTTTTATTTTGGACCGCCACCCAGGCTCAAAGGGATCATAAGATCATTCATGCTAGTAACTTCCGTGTGCAGCCACAAGCCATTATGGGCTCTGGCATAGTTGACTAAGTCGTGCGAACTCTTACAGTGGTAGACTAGCAGATGTAGGGGATGTAGGTGGTACGGTCTACCCGAACGTAAGGTGCTAGTGCTTCTGAAAGACTATGTCTCGGTCATCCGTTTCTCAAACACCATGCAGTGCGAGAAATCCAACGGAGGCGATCGAGTCTTGTGGGGAAAAGTGCGCAAACCTCTGCAGAGTGTAACAAACTAATCATGATTAGCCGTGTCCCCGATTATGGACAACTTGAGTATCTAGTACTTGAATATCATGTGAATCTCATCATGTTACTCTAATTAATGTTGTTGGGTTAATTGTTCACTTAATTGGGATCGGAATGCTGTCAACCATTCTCGATGTTCAACTACCATGATAGTTAAATAAATTTATTCCTTTGCAGTAGGGAAAAACTGGCTTTACGCAAAACTGTAACCATAGAGCTTTCCACCAGCCATACATGCATATAGTATAGCTCATTACTGTTCATTACTCTCTATGTGTTACTTTGCCAGCATATTCCATGTGCTGACCCGTTTTCGGGCTGCAACGTTCATGTTGCAGACTTTTCAGACGACGAGTAAGGTGCTTTTAGGTCGTGGTTCTATACTCAGTGATGCCGTTGGAGTTGATGGACCCATTTACCTTCCAAGTCTTCCGCTGTTATCATTAATAGATGGCCTTAAGCCATATTTATTGTAATAAGTTCTCTTTGAGACATCGATGTAATAAGTGTGTGATTGCCACTCTGCTATAAATCCTTTGAAGTACTGTGTGGTGTCAGCATTACTGATCCAGGGATGACACCGGAGCACAGTAGACTTGATCCATTCGGGTCGGGTCGCTACAGAGAATGGTATCAGAGCACACGCTGACTGTAGGACACGACCACTAAGTTAAAGCCCTAGATCACTATTCTCTTCTCATTTTCTAACTCCTCATCTTTTCTACTCTTTTAGGATGACGAACGCGAAGATCAAGTACGCTCAACCGGATGAAGGCACACCTTTTGGATTTCACTTGAAGGAAGTCACCAAGTACCTGAACATAGGACTACCAAGCTTCACCGGAACCTTCAACGCCACTCTGCCTGACGAGGAGCGCTGGAAGATTCAAGCTCACGTTTCGGGAAGGACATTCGCGCCAATCACGAAGCCCATAGATAGCATTTTCAATGCACCAACCTGGAGTCTGGGAAAGAGCATGGCAGCTCATATCACCATAGGACGCATTGGAGAAGTTTATCAAGAAGACCTTAAGGACACTATCTACCAGATTTGCGGATGCCGAGATGAACAATGGGAGTTAGTCAACACCAAGAAGGATAGATCCATTGCATCTTTCATCCAGGAGTTAAACCAGCACATTCGACGCCACGAGAACCAGATGTACAATGATATGATAGAGTTGAAGAATGCGAAGGCAAGGATCATCTAGTTAGAAGGAGAACTGAAGTCTACACGCAAGGACTACATGGACGAGATCGTAGCTCTAGCAAGGCACAATGGCGATCTTAAGCAGGAGATTGAAGCACTCAAGGAGAAGTTAGCATCCAAGGAGGAAGACATGTACGTCGCATGTCCGGACAACTACATAATCATCGACGACACCGATTCGGATCCAAGTGAACCCGACTTTGAAAATGAAGCTGGAGTAGATATCATGGAGTCTTCCACCGATTCAAATTTCTAGATGACCACCAGATAGTAATAGTATTTCCCCCATGTAAACATTATAATTCAAAGCACTTTTGCGATAGTTTTAGACCGTTTGTATGCCCTTGTTTGATTTGAATGAAGTGATTTTGTGTGCATTTGCTCATGTGCATTGGGGTAGTGTTTTCTCTTTTAGACCTCAATCTATTCTTAAATCTCATCTCTCCTAAACCCTCAGATGCCTCCGAGACATGACAATGGATTCCCACCGGAGCTCACTCAGTTGATCCAACAGCAGAATCAATTGATGCAGATGTTAGTTCAGAACCAGCAGAACAACAACAACAACCCACCCCCACCACCGCCACCTGTTGACCACTTAGCCCGTTTCCTTAGGCTGAATCCGCCGGTGTTTTCCAGTAGCACCGAGCCCATAGTAGCAGATGATTGGCTCCGCAAGATAGGAAGGGAGTTGACCACTGCAGGATGCACAGATGGTGAGAAAGTGAAGTTTGCCGCACATCAGCTAGACGGACCTGCGGCAGCATGGTGGGAGAATTTCACAGCCACTTACCCAGTTGACACTGTCACATGGGATCAGTTTCAGCAAGCTTTCCACACTGCCCATGTCTCAGCAGGAGCTATGGCCATGAAGAAGCGTGAGTTTCGCAACTTATGCCAAGGAGGAAGGACAGTTGGCCAGTACATTGACGACTTTAGCAAGTTAGCACGTTATGCCCCAGATGACATTGCTACGGATGCAGCTAAGCAGGAGAAGTTTCTGGAAGGATTGAATGATGAGCTAAGCATGCAGTTGATGGTAGCAAGTTTCAACAACTACCAGGAGTTGGTAGATCGTGCCATCATGATTGAAGGGAAGCAACAACAGATTGAGAACCGCAAGAGGAAGTATGGACAGGGGAAGTATAACTCTGGAGCCCAGCAGAAGCCCCGTTTTGCCCCTAAACCGGGATTTCAGTTTCAGCATACCCATGGAGGAGGTAGCTCGCACAACCATAATGGCCATAAGAATGGTAATGGGAATGGAGGAAGCAACGGCCAGAACCCTACCACCCCATCAACCCCAACCAAGAGAGATCTGAGTCAAGTCACGTGTTTCAAGTGTTCCAAGACCGGACATTATGCCAATGATTGTCCCGAAGGCCAGAATGGAAATGGCAATGGAAGCTCTGGGAGGAAGCCTAACCCTTTTAACAGGGGACAGGTGAACCACGTTAATGTGGAGGAGGTTGAAGATCAGCCTGATGCAGTAATTGGTAAGTTTCTGGTTAAGTCATTTACCGCACTCGTTCTTTTTGATACTGGTGCATCGCATTCATACATATCAAGGGGATTTGTGGATAAATATAACCTGCCAACCCAAGCCCTTAGGTCACCCATGTTAGTAAGCTCACCAGGAGCGGAGTATATGGCTAGACGATGGTGTGATCGGTTACCATTAAGGATTGGTAACTATGTGTTTCCCTCAGACCTAATAGTATTGGAATCTCAAGGATTGGATGTGATATTAGGCATGGATTGGTTGTCGATGTATGGAGGAAACATCGATTGCGCCAGTAAGACAATTTTGCTCACAACGCCAGAAGGAAGAAGGATCAAGTATGTATCCCGGCATGTGCCAAACGGGACACAAGTAAACTGCCTAACAGGAGTTGTGCAGGAGGAAGTACCAGTGGTTAAGGATTTCCCTGATGTATTTCCTGAGGAATTGCCAGGCATGCCACCGGATAGAGACATTGAGTTTTTGATTGAGTTATTGCCAGGTACAGGCCCAATATCAAAGCGACCGTACCGTATGCCAGCAAAGGATTTGGTAGAAATTAAGAATCAGATTAAGGAGTTACTGGAGAAAGGTTACATACGCCCAAGTTCTTCGCCTTGGGGATCACCCGTACTTCTAGTGGAGAAGAAGGATGGATCATCAAGGATGGTTGTTGATTACCGTGGATTAAATGAAGTAACCATCAAGAACAAGTACCCACTACCAATGATTAATGATCTATTTGATCGGTTGCAAGGAGCTAAAGTGTTTTCCAAGATCGATTTGCGATCAGGGTACCATCAGTTGAAGATTCGAGAGCAGGACATACCTAAGACAGCATTCACCACAAGATATGGACTGTATGAGTATACCGTTATGTCGTTTGGATTGACTAATGCACCTGCCTATTTTATGAACCTGATGAACAAAGTGTTTATGGAGTTTTTGGATAAGTTCGTCGTGGTTTTCATTGATGATATTCTGGTTTATTCAAAGAATGAAGAAGAGCATAAAGAACATTTGCGTTTGGTTTTGGAAAAACTAAGGGAACATCAGTTATATGCCAAATTCAGCAAATGTGAGTTTTGGTTAAAGGAAGTTGGATTCATCGGACATGTTATATCCGGAGAAGGGATAGCAGTTGACCCCACAAAGGTTGAGACCGTAACCGAATGGGAAGCACCAACGACAGTTGGAGAGATCCGGAGTTTTCTTGGACTCGCAGGATACTACCGGAGATTTATTGAGAATTTTTCAAAGATTGCGAAGCCTATGACTGAATTGTTGAAGAAGGATACTAAGTTCAAATGGACTGAGGAGTGTGAGGCTAGTTTCCAGGAGTTGAAGAAACGTTTGGTTACCTCACCAGTATTGATTTTGCTAGATCAGACCAAGGATTATGAGGTGTATTGCGACGCTTCATGTCGAGGACTTGGAGCAGTACTTATGCAGGAAGGGAGAGTTGTTTCGTATGCTTCACGACAACTGAAGCCTCATGAGTTGAATTATGCCACACATGATTTGGAGTTAGCAGCCGTAGTGCATGCATTGAAAATGTGGAGACATTTCCTCATTGGAAATCATTGTGAGGTGTACACGGATCAGAAGAGTTTGAAGTACATTTTCACGCAGAAGGAGTTGAACCTCAGACAAAGGAGATGGTTGGAGCTCATCAAGGATTATGATATGAGATTGCATTACCATCCTGGAAAAGCTAATGTAGTAGCTGACGCACTGAGCCGTAAGAGCCATGTCAATACTCTAATGACGGGAGAAATACCCAAGGAGTTAGCAGAAAACCTTCGTGAGCTATGTTTGGAGATAGTTCCGAGAGGCTATGTAGCAGCATTGGAGATTCAGTCAACATTGATGGATAAAATCAGAGAGGCTCAGAAATCTAACAAGGAGATTGCTGCTATAAAAGAGAAAAGGAGCGAAGGAAAAGCAAAGGGATTTCGTGAGGATGAGCACGATACCCTATGGTTTGAGGACCGTGTTTATGTGCCAAATGACCCGGAGATCAGGAAGTTGATTTTGCAAGAGGCACATGATTCACCGTATTCGATTCACCCAGGAAATACCAAGATGTATTTGGATTTGAAGGAAACATTCTGGTGGACCGGAATGAAGAAGGATATTGCAGCCTATGTAGCAGTTTGTGACGTATGTCAGAGAGTAAAGGCAGAATATCAAAAGCCAGCTGGATTGTTACAACCATTGCCGATACCCGAATGGAAGTGGGATAAGATAGGCATGGATTTTATCACGGGACTACCCAGGACGAAGGCAGGCTATGACTCGATATGGGTAGTAGTTGATCGTTTGACGAAGGTAGCACATTTCATTCCAGTTAAGACCACTTACACCAGTGCTAAGTTGGTGAAGATATACATGACCAGGATCTTTTGTCTGCATGGAGTTCCGAGGAGTATCGTATCGGATAGAGGAACCCAATTTACCTCAAAGTTTTGGAATCAGTTGCATGAAACTTTGGGTATGAGACTAGAGTTTAGCACAGCTTTTCATCCGCAGACAGATGGACAGACCGAGAGAGTCAATCAGATTTTGGAAGATATGCTGAGAGCTTGTGCACTAGATTATGGATCTAGTTGGGATGATAACTTGCCGTACGCGGAGTTTTCTTATAACAACAGTTACCAAACCAGTTTGAAGATGGCACCTTTCGAAGCTTTATACGGAAGGAGGTGCAGGACACCGTTGTCATGGGACGAAGTTGGAGACCGTCGGTTCTTTGGACCAGATTTGATTAAGGAGTCTGAACGGAAAGTTAAGTTGATTCGCGATAGGCTCAAGGTAGCCCAGTCCAGGCAGAAGAGCTACGCAGATTCTAAACGCAAGGAGACAGTTTACGAAACCAGAGACAGAGTTTATCTTCGAGTATCCCCACTTCGAGGAGTTAAGCGCTTTGGAGTTAAGGGAAAGTTAGCACCGCGTTTCGTTGGACCATATAAGATCTTGCAACGTATGGGAGAAGTCGCTTATAAGTTGGAATTACCAGAGGGACTGTCAGGAGTTCATGATGTATTCCATGTTTCTCAGCTAAAGAAATGCCATGCCGAGATGGTAGAGGTACCACTAAGAGATATAGTGCCGCTTGAAGCGATTCAGTTGAAGGATGACTTAACATATGAGGAGAAGCCAGTCAAGATTCTCGATTATGCCAGCAGAGTTACCCACAGCAAGGTTATCAAGTTTTGTAAAGTTCAGTGGAACCACCACTCAGAGGAGTAAGCCACCTGGGAGAGAGAAGAAGATTTGCTCAAGGACCACCCTCACCTATTTTCTAGCCAACCCGAATCTCGAGGGCGAGATTCATCTTAAGGGGGGTAGGTTTGTAACATCCCAAATTTTTAATTTGGAATGTTATACATTAGATCATCATGCATATCATATTTTCTTCCATTTTGGTTGATCCTAGAAATTTCACGCAACTCAAGGACCCTCGGAGAGAGTTGGAGATTTCGTTATTTTCATATTTGAGTTTTCTCAAATTTGAAAAGAGGATCATTAGATTTATTTATTTCATCTTCAATTATTTTTCCAATATCAAAAATAAGAGAGAGGGAATAATATGACTTTCCCAGATTTAGGAAAAATGAAGATTTAACGAATAAGTCAAGTTTTGGTTTTGCCGGAGTTGTTTGCTTTTTCTTTGGATAGGGAAAAATGCGCGTTTTCAAAAATTGCATTTTAGGCCCGGAGAAAAGTTCATTTTGTTCAGCTCATTTTTAGGAGTCGGGGAAAATTTACTTTAGATTTTTCGGAGTTCGTTTAGATAGTTTTTCTTTTGTTTTTCTACGCGCGTAACCGATTAAAAAAAAAACTCCCCGAGGCCCAGCCGCCGCCGCCCTTACGCTCGCGCGTAGCCAGCCCCGCCGCCGCCCTAGGCTGAGTCCTAGAAGGACTCTAGGCCGGCGCCCCTTTGCCCCTTGCCCAAGCTAAGCCCCCCCTCCTAGTATAAATACTCTAGCCCCCCCTCTCCTCCACCACCCCAAGCCGCCTCCACCCCGCGCCCCTTAGCCGCGCCGCTGCCGCCTAGCAGCCGCCGCCGCCGC
>NC_041390.1:17527377-17606482 GCF_002162155.2 Triticum dicoccoides
CCTCTCTTTTCTTCCCCGGTTCGGTTTTTTTTAAGAACCGTTCCGATTCTTTTTCTGTTTTTTTTTTCGGTTTTGTTTCGGTTCTTTTCCGAAAACCCTAGATCAGTTTTCCATTTCTTTTTCGATTTCTTTTCCGAAAACCCTAGATCGGTTTTCGTTCTTCTTTCGGACCGTTCGTCTCAATGAACGTGATCACCGATTATTTCCCGGTTAACGAACGTCCGTTCGTTTAACCGTTCGTCTCTTTCTTTTCATCGGATTTATTCCGCGATCGCGATCTCAGATCCGATCTTCGTTCTAGTCTTTCTTCTCGCTCGTTTATCGGAATCAGGTGATTCAAGCGCCTGGAGTTTTGTTTCGAAACCGTCGTTCTGTCTAATCAACTTAAACAAGTTTTGCCATGGTAAAATTTGACCTAGTTTCAACTTGCTAGAACCGAGTTGTTTTCTTTCGCCGTTGTTTTCCGTCGCTTTGTTCGGTTCTTTTTCTCTTTGCAACCGGAGTTCTTAAGTTGAACTTTCTGGTTCGTTCTCTTGTTCGAGTTTTACCTGTGCATTAGATGAGTACTTATTGTGTGCTTGTTGTTTGTCTGCGTTAGATCTCCCGGAGTCCGCCGCTTGTTACTTCAAATCCCTAGGTCTCACGGATCATCAGCAAGGCAAGTAACACTTTGATCATACGTTTTCTACAACCCATGTTTTATTGCATTAGATGAATGAAAGTGCAACTATCCCTAGGTGGTTTTGGTAATTTATAACAACATATAGCTCATTGAGCTAATGATATTTCAAGATGATTATTTCAGGAAAGCTCAATGATTGGCATGGCATGGATGTGAAAGTGGAACCCTCAAAATGCTAAGGATAAAGAATTGGCTCAAGCTCAAAAGTTCAAGACTCTTCATCTTATATTTTAGTGATCCAAGATCACATTGAGTCTTTAGGAAAAGCCAATACTGTCAAGGAGGGATGAGGTGTTGCTTAATGAGCCTCTTGCTTTATGTGCTTAGTGATATGCTCCAAAATCCTCAACCACTTTTCCATAGCCACAAATGACCTAAACCCTAAGCCAAACTCGGTCATACCGATTCTTCCAATCCGGCGCCACCGAGTTTCACTTGTCATTTGCCACTGCCAAACCCTAGCAATTTGGTCCTACCGATAAGGATCTCGGTCTCACCGAGATGGGGTTGCAAACTCTCTGTTTCCCTTTCGTAACTTTTCGGTCTCACCGAAAGAGCGAATCGGTCCCACCGAGAATGCAATGTAAACTCTCTGTTTCCTTCTTGTAACTTTTCGGTCTCACCGAAAGAGCGAGTCGGTCCCACCGAGTTTACCTGACCAACTCTCTGGTTAGCTAATTACCAAACTCGGTCTCACCGAGTTTGTGCAATCGGTCTCGCCGAGATTACGTTATGCCCAAACCCTAACCGAATCGGTCCTACCGAGTTGCATGTCAGTCCCACCGAAATTCCTAACGGTCACTAGGTTTACTATTTTGGTCAGACCGAGTTTTCTGATTCGGTCCCACCGAGATTGGTAGATTGTGTGTAACGGTTGGATTTTGTGTGGAGGCTATATATACCCCTCCACCTCCTCTTCATTCGTGAAGAGAGCCATCAGAACACATACACCATTCCAACTCATATGTTCTGAGAAAGAACCACCTACTCGTGTGTTGAGACCAAGATATTCCATTCCTACCACATGAATCTTGATCTCTAGCCTTCCCCAAGTTGCTTTCCACTCAAATCTTCTTTCCACCAGATCCAAATCCTATGAGAGAGAGTTGAGTGTTGGGGAGACTATCATTTGAAGCACAAGAGCAAGGAGTTCATCATCAACACACCATTTGTTACTTCTTGGAGAGTGGTGTCTCCTAGATTGGCTAGGTGTCACTTGGGAGCCTCCGACAAGATTGTGGAGTTGAACCAAGGAGTTTGTAAGGGCAAGGAGATCGCCTACTTCGTGAAGATCTACCGCTAGTGAGGCAAGTCCTTCGTGGGCGATGGCCATGGTGGAATAGACAAGGTTTCTTCTTCGTGGACCCTTCGTGGGTTGAGCCCTCCGTGGACTCGCGCGACCATTACCCTTCGTGGGTTGAAGTCTCCATTAACGTGGATGTAGGATAGCACCACCTATCCGAACCACGGGAAAAACATCCGTGTCTCCAATAGCGTTTGAATCCTCCAAACCCTTCCCTTTACATTCTTGCAAGTTGCATGCTTTACTTTCCGCTGCCAATATACTCTTGCATGCTTGCTTGAATTGTGTGATGATTGCTTGACTTGTCCTAAGATAGCTAAAATCTGCCAAGAACTAAAATTGGGAAAAGGCTAAGTTTTTATTTGGTCAAGTAGTCTAATCACCCCCCTCTAGACATACTTTCGATCCTACAATCAATCCTCTCACATTGCATGATTAGGATCTAATTAAATTGTGGGATGGGAAGTAGATGAGGTAGTACCTATTACCAGCATTACTATGAAACCTTTGGGAGTTACTTCTACGTTTGCTTATTATGCCATGCTATGCTAGTAGACGTGGATCGGGTGAGTGATATCCATGACAGATGTGAGTTTGTTAATTTTAATGGTTTATCTAAGGTGGCAACTTAAACACACATCTGGGTGGATTGAGGCACCTGATGTCTATCAGGACTTGCCTGTTTTATTTTGGACCGCCACCCAGGCTCAAAGGGATCATAAGATCATTCATGCTAGTAACTTCCGTGTGCAGCCACAAGCCATTATGGGCTCTGGCATAGTTGACTAAGTCGTGCGAACTCTTACAGTGGTAGACTAGCAGATGTAGGGGATGTAGGTGGTACGGTCTACCCAGACGTAAGGTGCTAGTGCTTCTGAAAGACTGTGTCTCGGTCATCCCTTTCTCAAACACCATGTAGTGCGAGAAATCCAACTGAGGCGATCGAGTCTTGTGGGGAAAAGTGCGCAAACCTCTGCAGAGTGTAAGAAACTAATCATGATTAGCCGTGTCCCCAGTTATGGACAACTTGAGTATCTAGTACTTGAATATCATGTGAATCTCATCATGTTACTCTAATTAATGTTGTTGGGTTAATTGTTCACTTAATTGGGATCGGAATGCTGTCAACCATTCTCGATGTTCAACTACCATGATAGTTAAATAAATTTATTCCTTTGCAGTAGGGAAAAACTGGCTTTACACAAAACTGTAACCATAGAGCTTTCCACCAGCCATACATGCATATAGTATAGCTCATTACTGTTCATTACTCTCTATGTGTTACTTTGCCAGCATATTCCATGTGCTGACCCGTTTTCGGGCTGCAACGTTCATGTTGCAGACTTTTCAGACGACGAGTAAGGTGCTTTTAGGTCGTGGTTCTATACTCAGTGATGCCGTTGGAGTTGATGGACCCATTTACCTTCCAAGTCTTCCGCTGTTATCATTAATAGATGGCCTTAAGCCATATTTATTGTAATAAGTTCTCTTTGAGACATCGATGTAATAAGTGTGTGATTGCCACTCTGCTATAAATCCTTCAAAGTACTGTGTGGTGTCAGCATTACTGATCCAGGGATGACACCGGAGCACAGTAGACTTGATCCATTCGGGTCGGGTCGCTACAGAGAATGGTATCAGAGCACACGCTGACTGTAGGACACGACCACTAAGTTAAAGCCCTAGATCACTATTCTCTTCTCATTTTCTAACTCCTCATCTTTTCTACTCTTTTAGGATGACGAACGCGAAGATCAAGTACGCTCAACCGGATGAAGGCACACCTTTTGGATTTCACTTGAAGGAAGTCACCAAGTACCTGAACATAGGACTACCAAGCTTCACCGGAACCTTCAACGCCACTCTGCCTGAAGAGGAGCGCTGGAAGATTCAAGCTCATGTTTCGGGAAGGACATTCGCGCCAATCACGAAGCCCATAGATAGCATTTTCAATGCACCAACCTGGAGTCTGGGAAAGAGCATGGCAGCTCATATCACCATAGGACGCATTGGAGAAGTTTATCAAGAAGACCTCAAGGACACTATCTACCAGATTTGCGGACGCCGAGATGAACAATGGGAGTTAGTCAACACCAAGAAGGATAGATCCATTGCATCTTTCATCCAGGAGTTAAACCAACACATTCGACGCCACGAGAACCAGATGTACAATGATATGATAGAGTTGAAGAATGCGAAGGCAAGGATCATCGAGTTAGAAGGAGAACTGAAGTCTACACGCAAGGACTACATGGACGAGATCGTAGCTCTAGCAAGGCACAATGGCGATCTTAAGCAGGAGACTGAAGCACTCAAGGAGAAGTTAGCATCCAGGGAGGAAGACATGTACGTCGCACGTCCGGACAACTACATCATCATCGACGACACCGATTCGGATCCAAGTGAACCTGACTTTGAAGACGAAGCTGGAGTAGATATCATGGAGTCTTCCACCGATTCAAATTTCTAGATGACCACCAGATAGTAGTAGTATTTCCCCCATGTAAACATTATAGTTCAACGCACTTTTACGATAGTTTTAGACCGTTTGTATGCCCTTGTTTGATTTGAATGAAGTGATTTTGTGTGCATTTGCTCATGTGCATTGGGGTAGTGTTTTCTCTTTTAGACCTCAATCTATTCTTAAATCTCATCTCTCCTAAACCCTCAGATGCCTCCGAGACATGACAATGGATTCCCACCGGAGCTCACTCAGTTGATCCAACAACAGAATCAATTGATGCAGATGTTAGTTCAGAACCAGCAGAACAACAACAAGAACCCACCCCCACCACCGCCACCCGTTGACCACTTAGCCCGTTTCCTTAGGCTGAATCCGCCGGTGTTTTCCAGTAGCACCGAGCCCATAGTAGCAGACGATTGGCTCCGCAAGATAGGAAGGGAGTTAACCACTGCAGGATGCACAGATGGTGAGAAAGTGAAGTTTTCCGCACATCAGCTAGACGGACCCGCGGCAGCATGGTGGGAGAATTTCACAGCCACTTACCCAGTTGACACTGTCACATGGGATCAGTTTCAGCAAGCTTTCCGCACTGCCCATGTCTCAGTAGGAGCTATGGCCATGAAGAAGCGTGAGTTTCGCAACTTACGCCAAGGAGGAAGGACAGTTGGCCAGTACGTTGATGACTTTAGCAAGTTAGCATGTTATGCCCCAGATGACATTGCTACGGATGCAGCTAAGCAGGAGAAGTTTCTGGAAGGATTGAATGATGAGCTAAGCATGCAGTTGATGGTAGCAAGTTTCAACAACTACCAGGAGTTGGTAGATCGTGCCATCATGATTGAAGGGAAGCAACATCAGATTGAGAACCGCAAGAGGAAGTATGGACAGGGGAAGTATAACTCTGGAGCCCAGCAGAAGCCCTGTTTTGCCCCTAAACCGGGATTTCAGTTTCAGCATACCCATGGAGGAGGTAGATCGCACAACCATAATGGCCATAAGAATGGTAATGGGAATGGAGGAAGCAACGGCCAGAACCGTACCACCCCATCAACCCCAACTAAGAGAGATCTGAGTCAAGTCACCTGTTTCAAGTGTTCCAAGACCGGACATTATGCCAATGATTGTCCCGAAGGCCAGAATGGAAATGGCAATGGAAGCTCTGGGAGGAAGCCTAACCCTTTTAACAGGGGACATGTGAACCACGTTAATGTGGAGGAGGTTGAAGATCAGCCTGATGCAGTAATTGGTAAGTTTCTGGTTAAGTCATTTACCGCACTCGTTCTTTTTGATACTGGTGCATCGCGTTCATACATATCAAGGGGATTTGTGGATAAATATAACCTGCCAACCCAAGCCCTTAGGTCACCCATGTTAGTAAGCTCACCAGGAGTGGAGTATATGGCTAGACGATGGTGTGATCGGTTACCATTAAGGATTGGTAACTATGTGTTTCCCTCAGACCTAATAGTATTGGAATCTCAAGGATTGGATGTGATATTAGGCATGGATTGGTTGTCGATGTATGGAGGAAACATCGATTGCGCCAGTAAGACAATTTTGCTCACAACGCCAGAAGGAAGAAGGATCAAGTATGTATCCCGGCATGTGCCAAACAGGACACAAGTAAACTGCCTAACAGGAGTTGTGCAGGAGGAAGTACTAGTGGTTAAGGATTTCCCTGATGTATTTCCTGAGGAATTGCCAGGCATGCCACCGGATAGAGACATTGAGTTTTTGATTGAGTTATTGCCAGGTACAGGCCCAATATCAAAGCGACCGTATCATATGCCAGCAAAGGATTTGGTAGAAATTAAGAATCAGATTAAGGAGTTACTGGAGAAAGGTTACATACGCCCAAGTTCTTCGCCTTGGGGATCACCCGTACTTCTAGTGGAGAAGAAGGATGGATCATTAAGGATGGTTGTTGATTACCGTGGATTAAATGAAGTAACCATCAAGAACAAGTACCCACTACCAATGATTAATGATCTATTTGATCGGTTGCAAGGAGCTAAAGTGTTTTCCAAGATCGATTTGCGATCAGGGTACCATCAGTTGAAGATTCGAGAGCAGGACATACCTAAGACAGCATTCACCACAAGATATGGACTGTATGAGTATACCGTTATGTCGTTTGGATTGACTAATGCACCTGCCTATTTTATGAACCTGATGAACAAAGTGTTTATGGAGTTTTTGGATAAGTTCGTCGTGGTTTTCATTGATGATATTCTGGTTTATTCAAAGAATGAAGAAGAGCATAAAGAACATTTGCGTTTGGTTTTGGAAAAACTAAGGGAACATCAGTTATATGCCAAATTCAGCAAATGTGAGTTTTGGTTAAAGGAAGTTGGATTCCTCGGACATGTTATATCCGGAGAAGGGATAGCAGTTGACCCCACAAAGGTTGAGACCGTAACTGAATGGGAAGCACCAACGACAGTTGGAGAGATCCGGAGTTTTCTTGGACTCACAGGATACTACCGGAGATTTATTGAGAATTTTTCAAAGATTGCGAAGCCTATGACTGAATTGTTGAAGAAGGATACTAAGTTCAAATGGACTGAGGAGTGTGAGGCTAGTTTCCAGGAGTTGAAGAAACGTTTGGTTACCTCACCAGTATTGATTTTGCCAGATCAGACCAAGGATTATGAGGTGTATTGCGACGCTTCACGTCGAGGACTTGGAGCAATACTTATGCAGGAAGGGAGAGTTGTTTCATATGCTTCACGACAACTGAAGCCTCATGAGTTGAATTATGCCACACATGATTTGGAGTTAGCAGCCATAGTGCATGCATTGAAAACGTGGAGACATTTCCTCATTGGAAATCATTGTGAGGTGTACATGGATCACAAGAGTTTGAAGTACATTTTCATGCAGAAGGAGTTGAACCTCAGACAAAGGAGATGGTTGGAGCTCGTCAAGGATTATGATATGAGATTGCATTACCATCCCGGAAAAGCTAATGTAGTAGCTGACGCATTGAGCCGTAAGAGCCATGTCAATACTCTAATGACGGGAGAAATACCCAAGGAGTTAGCAGAAAACCTTCGTGAGCTATGTTTGGAGATAGTTCCGAGAGGCTATGTAGCAGCATTGGAGATTCAGTCAACATTGATGGATAAAATCAGAGAGGCTCAGAAATCTGACAAGGAGATTGCTGCTATAAAAGAGAAAATGAGCGAAGGAATGTTGTTGGGTTAATTGTTCACTTAATTGGGATCAGAATGCTGTCAACCATTCTCGATGTTTAACTACCATGATAGTTAAATAAATTTATTCCTTTGCAGTAGGGAAAAACTGGCTTTACACAAAACTGTAACCATAGAGCTTTCCACCAGCCATACATGCATATAGTATAGCTCATTACTGTTCATTACTCTCTATGTGTTACTTTGCCAGCATATTCCATGTGCTGACCCGTTTTCGGGCTGCAACGTTCATGTTGCAGACTTTTCAGACGACGAGTAAGGTGCTTTTAGGTCGTGGTTCTATACTCAGTGATGCCGTTGGAGTTGATGGACCCATTTACCTTCCAAGTCTTCCGCTATTATCATTAATAGATGGCCTTAAGCCATATTTATTGTAATAAGTTCTCTTTGAGACATCGATGTAATAAGTGTGTGATTGCCACTCTACTATAAATCCTTCGAAGTATTGTGTGGTGTCAGCATTACTGATCCAGGGATGACACCGGAGCACAGTAGACTTGATCCATTCGGGTCGGGTCGCTACACAATTGGATCAAGCGCAAATTCCTCAAGGCAATGATGCCTTACCACAAGGCCATGTCCCCCGTCATTCGTCAAAGGCCGGACTTCCACACTTTGACCTCAAGTGAAGTGTTGGATGAGTTTGTGGCTATGAACATCTTGGACAAGACCGCCAACAATGCGGTGCTTTGCTCTCAAAGGGCAAAGAAGCCCAACCTTGCTTTGAAGGCCAAGGTTTGCGTTGAAGAAGAAGAAGAGGAAGAAGAGGAAAGCAACCCCGAAGATACAAAGTATGCCTATCATGAACACATGGCACTTGCTTCAAGGCAATTTTGGAGCAAGAAAAACTCAAGGCCAGACTTCAACAAGAACAACTCAAGTGGCACGAAGAGCAAGCAACGTGTAAGGACTTGCTACAATTGTGGCAATGTGAGTCATTTTGTTGCGGAGTGCCCATATGAGAAGAGGGAAGACAATGGGGGCAAGCTCATTCGAAAGGACAAAGCCAAGTCTTTCCCTAACAAGAGCAACTTCACCAAGAAAACCCCTCACAAGGCATTGGTGGTTCAAGAAGAGTACCATGAGGATGATGATGATGATGAACATGGTGAGTCGGTTGCCATGGCCTCCGTTGCCATTGCAAAAACTCCACGAATATCTCTCTTTGAATCACCCAATGAGAACATCGCCGCCAAGTGCCTCATGGCTAAAGCCATCAACAAGGTAATTCCCAACATCAAAGCTACCATCATTAATAATCCTTCCTTGACGGATTGCATTGATGAATGTGAGGAACCTAATGTGGAGGAAAATGAGTTTGAGTCCTTTATGGGTAAACTCAAGGGTAAAACTAAGAAGCACTTTGTTGCTCTCTTGGAACAACTTGGTGAAGCCAATGACGTGATCGAGGCTCACGAAGATACTATCTCCAAGATGGAGGGGCATAGTCGTGACTATGCCGATGAGATTTCAGATCTTTCCAATGCTCTTGAGGAAGAGTGTGGTCTTCGTTTGGCTCTTGAGGAGTCACACAATGTTGATCATGCTAAGTTAAAGAAAGATTTGGATCATGCTCTTGTTGTTTCTCATGTGCTAAACTCTGAGAAGGCCAAACTTGGGGTTGATCTTGCTGTCGGGGAACGTAGTAATTTCAAAAAAAATCCTATGCACACGCAAGATCATGGTGATGCATAGCAACGAGAGGGGAGAGTGTGATCTACGTACCCTTGTAGACCGACAGCGGAAGCGTTAGCACAACGCGGTTGATGTAGTCGTACATCTTCACGGCCCGACCGATCAAGCACCGAAACTACGACACCTCCAAGTTCTAGCACACGTTCAGCTCGATGACGATCCCCGGACTCCGATCCAGCAAAGTGTCGGGGAAGAGTTCCGTCAACACGACGGCATGGTGACAATCTTGATGTACTACCGTTGCAGGGCTTCGCCTAAGCACCGCTACAATATTATCGAGTATTATGGTGGAAGGGGGCACCACACATGGCTAAGAATATGATCACGTGGATCAAATTGTGTCTAGGGGTGCCCCCTGCCCCTGTATATAAAGGATCAATGGGAGGAGGCCGACCGGCCCCTATGGCGCGCCAAGGAGTCCTCCTCCTCCTAGTAGGAGTAGGACTCCTACTAGGAGGGGGAAAGAAGTGGGGAGGGAGAAGGAAAGGGGGGCGCCGCCCCCCCCTCTCCTAGTCCAATTCGGACCAGGGGGGAGGAGGTGCGCGGCCCACCTTTGGCTGCCCCTCTCTTTCTCCACTAAGGCCCATATGGCCCATTGCTTCTCCCGGGGGGGGGGGGTTCCGGTAACCCTCCGGCTCTCCGGTTTTCTCCGAAATCATCCGGAACACTTCCGGTGTCTCCGAATATAGTCGTCCAATATATCAATCTTTATGTCTCGACCATTTCGAGACTCCTCGTCATGTCCGTGATCACATCCGGGACTCCGAACTAACTTCGGTACATCAAAACTCATAAACTCATAATATAACTGTCATCGAAACCTTAAGCGTGCGGACCCTACGGGTTCGAGAACAATGTAGACATGACCGAGAGACGTCTCCGGTCAATAACCAATAGCGGAACCTGGATGCTCAATATTGGCTCCTACATATTCTACGAAGATCTTTATCGGTCAGACCGCATAACAACATACGTTGTTCCCTTTGTCATCAGTATGTTACTTGCCCGAGATTCGATCGTCGGTATCTCAATACCTAGTTCAATCTCGTTACCGGCAAGTCTCTTTACTCGTTTCGTAATACATCATCTCGCAACTAACTCATTAGTTGTAATGCTTGCAAGGCTTATGTGATGTGCATTACCGAGAGGGCCCAGAGATACCTCTCCAACAATCGGAGTGACAAATCCTAATCTCGAAATACGCCAACCCAACATGTACCTTTGGAGACACCTGTAGAGCTCCTTTATAATCACCCAGTTATGTTGTGACATTTGGTAGCACACAAAGTGTTCCTCCGGCAAACGGGAGTTGCATAATCTCATAGTCATAGGAACATGTATAAGTCATGAAAAAGCAATAGCAACATACTAAACGATCGGGTGCTAAGCTAATGGAATGGGTCATGTCAATCACATCATTCTGCTAATGATGTGATCCCGTTAATCAAATAACAACTCTTTTGTTCATGGTTAGGAAACATAACCATCTTCGATTAACGAGCTAGTCAAGTAGAGGCATACTAGTGACACTTTGTTTGTCTATGTATTCACACATGTATTATGTTTCCGGTTAATACAATTCTAGCATGAATAATAAACATTTATCATGATATAAGGAAATAAATAATAACTTTAATATTGCCTCTAGGGCATATTTCCTTCAGTCTCCCACTTGCACTTGAGTCAATAATCTAGTTCACATCACCATGTGATTCAACACTAATAGTTCACATCACCATGTGATTAACACCCATAGTTCACATTGTCATGTGACCTATACCCAAAGGGTTTACTAGAGTCAGTAATCTAGTTCACATCGTTTATGTGATTTAACACCCAAAGAGTACTAAGGTGTGATCATGTTTTGCTTGTGAGATAATTTTAGTCAATGGGTCTGTCACTTACAGATCCGTAAGTATTTTGCGAATTCTATGTCTACAATGCTCTGCACGGAGCTACTCTAGCTAATTGCTCCCACTTTCAATATGTATCTAGATTGAGACTTAGAGTCATCCAGATCTGTGTCAAAACTTGCATCGACGTAACTTTTTACGACGAACCTTTTTGTCACCTCCATAATTGAGAAATATTTCCTTATTCCACTAAGGATAATTTTGACCGATGTCCAGTGATCTACTCTTAGATCACTATTGTACCCCTTGCTTAACACAGCGTAGGGTATACAATAGATCTGGTACACAACATGGCATACTTTATAGAACCTATGGCTGAGGCATAGGGAATGACTTCCATTCTCTTTCTATCTTCTGCTGTGGTCGGGCTTTGAGTCTTACTCAATTTCACACCTTGTAACACAGCCAAGAACTCTTTCTTTGATCGTTCCAATTTTTGAACTACTTCAAAATATTGTCAAGGTATGTACTCATTGAAAAAAAACTTATCAAGCGTCTTGATCTATCTCTATAGATCTTGATGCTTAATATGTAAGCAGCTTCACCAAGGTCTTTCTTTGAAAAACTTCTTTCAAAACACTCCTTTATGCTTTGCAGAATAATTCTACATTATTTCCGATCAACAATATGTCATTTACATATACTTATCAGAAATGTTGTAGTGCTCCCACTCACTTTCTTGTAAATACAGGCTTCACCGCAAGTCTGTATAAAACTATATGCTTTGATCATCTCATCAAAGCGCATATTCCAACTCCGAGATGCTTGCACCAGTCCATAGATGGATCGCTGGAGCTTGCACATTTTGTTAGCACCTTTAGGATTGACAAAACCTTCTGGTTGTACCATATACAACTCTTCTTTAATAAATCCATTAAGGAATGCAGTTTTGTTTATCCATTTGCTGGATTTCATAAAATGCGGCAATTGCTAACATGATTCGGACAGACTTAAGCATAGATACAAGTGAGAAACTCTCATCGTGGTCAACACCTTGAACTTGTCGAAAACCTTTTTGCGACAATTCTAGGTTTGTAGATAGTAACACTACTATCAGCGTCCGTCTTCCTCTTGAAGATCCATTTAATCTCAATGGCTCGCCGATCATTGGGCAAGTCAATCAAAGTCCATACTTTGTTCTCATACATGGATCTCATCTCAGATTTCATGGCCTCAAGCCATTTCGCGGAATCTGGGCTCATCATCGCTTCCTCATAGTTCATAGGCTCGTCATGGTCAAGTAACATGACCTCCAGAACTGGATTACCGTACCACTCTGGTGCGGATCTCACTCTGGTTTTACCTACGAGGTTCGGTAGTAACTTGATCTGAAGTTACATGATCATCATCATTAGCTTCCTCACTAATCGGTCTAGTAGTCACAGGAACAGATTTCTGTGATGAACTACTTTCCAATAAGGGAGCAGGTACAATTACCTCATCAAGTTCTACTTTCCTCCCACTCACTTCTTTCGAGAGAAATTCCTTCTCTAGAAAGGATCCATTCAAAGCAACGAATATCTTGCCTTCGGATCTGTGATAGAAGGTGTACCCAACATTTTCTTTTGGGTATCCTATGAAGACGCACTTCTCCGATTTGGGTTTGAGCTTATCAGGTTGAAACTTTTTCACATAAGCATTGCAACCTCAAACTTTAAGAAACGATAACTTAGGTTTCTTGCCAAACCATAGTTCATACGGTGTCGTTTCAACGGATTTAGATGGTGCCCTATTTAACGTGAATGCAGCTGTCTCTAATGCATAACCCCAAAACGATAGTGGTAGATCGGTAAGAGACATCATAGATCGCACCATATCTAATAAAGTACGGTTATGACGTTCGGACACACCATTACATTGTGGTGTTCCAGGTGGCGTGAGTAGTGAAACTATTTCACATTGTTTTTAACTGAAGGCCAAACTCGTAACTCAAATACTCTTCTCTATGATCAGATCGTAGAAACTTTATTTTCTTGTTACGATGATTTTTCACTTCACTCTGAAATTCTTTCAACTTTTCAAATGTTTCAGACTTATGTTTCATCAAGTAGATATACTCATATCTGCTCAAATCATCTGTGAAGATCAGAAAATAATGATACCTGTCGTGAGCCTCAATATTCATCGGACCACATACATCAGTATGTATGATTTCCAACAAATCTGTTGCTCGCTCCATTGTTCCAAAGAACAGAGTCTTAGTCATCTTGCCCATGAGGCATGGTTCGCAAGCATCAACTGATTCATAATTAAGTGATTCCAAAAGCCCATCAGCATGGAGTTTCTTCATGCGCTTTACACCAATATGACCTAAATGGCAGTGCCACAAATAAGTTGCACTATCATTATTAACTTTGCATCTTTTGGTTTCAATATTATGATTATGTGTATCACTACGATTGAGATCCAACGAACTATTTTCATTGGGTGTGTAACCATATAATGTTTTATTCATGTAAACAGAACAACAATTTATTCTCTTACTTAAATGAATGACCGTATTATAATAAACATGATCAAATCATATTCATGCTCAACGCAAACACCAAATAACACTTATTTA
This sequence comes from Triticum dicoccoides, assembly GCF_002162155.2. Classification (NCBI taxonomy): domain Eukaryota; kingdom Viridiplantae; phylum Streptophyta; class Magnoliopsida; order Poales; family Poaceae; genus Triticum; species Triticum dicoccoides. The sequence goes on from NC_041390.1 coordinate 17,541,213, forward strand.
GGTTCAACACTAATCCCGAAATTATAGGGAGTGTGAGATGATGATCATATCAATCTTGGAACCACTTCCAACACACATCGTCACTTCACCCTTAACTAGTCTCTGTTTATTCTGCAACTCCCATTTCGAGTTACTAATCTTAGCAACTAAACTAGTATCAAATACTGAGGGGTTGCTATAAACACTAGTGTCGGTGTCAAAACCGGCGGATCTCGGGTAGTTGGTCCCGAACTGTGCGTCTAGGCCAGATGGTAACAGGAGGTAGGGAACACGATGTTTTACCCAGGTTCGGGCCCTCTTGATGGAGGTAAAACCCTACGTCCTAGTTGATTAATATTGATGATATGGGTAGTACAAGAGTAGATCTACCACGAGATCAAGGAGGCTAAACCCTAGAAGCTAGCCTATGGTATGATTGTTGTAGATGGAGTTGATTGCCTATGGACTACAACCCTCCGGTTTATATAGACACTGGATAGGGTTAGGGTTACATAGAGTCGGTTACAATGATAGGAGATCTTGAATATCCTCATCACCAAGCTTGCCTTCCACGCCAAGGAAAGTCCCATCCGGACACGGGACAAAGTCTTCAATCTTGTATCTTCATAGTCCAGGAGTCCGGCTGAAGGTATAGTCTGGCTACCCGAACACCTCCTAATCCAGGACTCCCTCAGTAGCCCCTGAACCAGGCTTCAATGACGACGAGTCCGGCGCGCAAATTGTCTTCGGCATTACAAGGCGGGTTCCTCCTCCAAGTCCTTCATAGAAGATTGTAAACACCAAGAGTAGTGTCCGGCTCTGCAAAATAAGCTTCCACATATTGCCATAGAGAGAATAATATTAACACAAATCAAATCTGCTGACGTATTCCGCAGTGCGTCATCACACTACGGCCAAGTCCTTTACTCGAATCTTTTTCACTTTTCCACCTCAGCGTGTTTTGCGAGGCGGTTTCCTTGGCACGTCTTGTCAAAGCAGAGATCGTGTACCCCCTTTTTATGGGATTCTCATCAATACAGACATGGGTAACCCAATCGTGCCCGTTAGCATGTTTTCTCGATTAAAGGCGAGTCCCAAACGGTTACGGGGAGGGCTCCTGGTATTCAACCTCTTATAAAGAGACCAGGGCCTTACTCCTTTTTTCCAATCCCAAAACGAGTTCGCCCGTCGCCTCGAGTTCCAACACCCTAGGCTCCAGATTCCGGGCGCTTCAGACCTTCGACAATGTCCGGTTCTGACCTTCAAGGCCGATGGATGCCCTCCTCCATCACGGAGGAGGACGTGCTAAAGTTGAGAGAGGCTAAGTTCTTGACCGCCGAAATTTCGCACAGGTTGCCTGCTCAAAGGCAGGCTATCCCCAGTCCCCAGCCCGGTGAGAGCGTAGTGTTCGTGTCTCACTTCCTTCAGGGGTTAGGCTTCCCGATGGATCCCTTTGTGAGGGGACTGCTGTTTTATTACGGGCTGGAATTTCATGACTTAGCTCCGGAGTCCATCCTCCATATCTCCTCGTTTATCGTTGTATGCGAAGCGTTCCTCTGTGTTACCCCTCACTCCGGATTATGGCTTAAGACTTTCAAAGTGGAGCCGAAGATGATCAAGGGATGGCACGCAGAGTGCGGAGGCACTATTATAAGCAAAAATGCTGATGCTCCATGGCCCGAGGGCTCTTTTCAAGAGGAGCTAGGCTTGTGGCAACGAGAGTGGTTTTATATCACCACTCCCCGAAGCACCAAGTGGGTGGCGCTTCCTGCCTTTCGATCGGGTCCCCCACCACGGCTAGCGTCATGGGTTAACAGAGGGTTAGATTGGGGTTTTCCCAAAGACGTGCCCTTGTTACAGGGCCGCATTAAGGATCTCTTGGAAGGAGACCTCAGCCTGGTCAAGGTGACGCAGGTCATGCTGATTCACCGAATATTGCCCGGCAAACGTCGCTCCCTTCGCCTGTGGGAGTTTAATCCAGAGGGACCGCGAGCTCTCCAGAATTTCATGGGCGCAATGCCCGCGGAGATGTATAAACTGTTCTTCGGATCACAAGAGATGTGTCCGGATTTAAACGAGGACGCAGGCCTAAGCTGCAATTTCCCGGATACTCAAGTAAGCAACCTTGTGCCCGGACCTTCTATCCGTATAATTGTCATACACTTGCCCCTAAAAGAGCCGTCCTTTTAAACAGGAGTGGATAGCGAAGGCAAAGCTGATCAGGTGTCCGACTCCCCTTCCTGAAACCAGGCCGGATCTCGTGCTGGTCAGGATGCTGGAGATAATGCCTTTGGAGGGAAGCAAGGGGGAGGACAAGGAAACTATGGCCTCCTTGAAGGAGGATGCTCCGAAGGGAGGAACTGACACTTCCTCTCCTAAGGGGAAGAAGAGAGCCGCCTCTGACGACCCGGAAACCATGGCCTCGAAGCGGGGGAAAAAATCCTCGTCAGAGGGTCCGACGCCGGGGAGTTCCTCAGCCGGACTATGCCCTCAAGGGGATCATCCCTCCAGCGAGCCGTAAGTAGAGAAAGATTTTCCTTTTGAGGAATGAGGGAAGTCTTTGATTTACATCTAAGAAGATTAACCGAATTTTTACCTTATAGCTCGGACCTCAGCCCTTCTCAGCAGAGCTCGTCTTCGGGGGATCTCCTTCCGGAGATGATGGAGAGCGGGATGCCTCCCCCTACCGTGCCGCCTAGCGAGGCGGGCGACCCTGAGGTGTCGTCGCAGAGGGTTTCTCCGAATCCGGCAGGGGCGGAAGATAGCTATGTGGCCCCCCGAGGTCCTCCGTGTCCGGCTTTCGAAAGAGGTCATGGGACAAGTCTAGCACCGTCTGGTGCTCAGCCGGAGGAGCTAAAGATTCTGCTGGGGCGAGCTTCTATCTCGGAGGAGCACCATGCATTGATGGGCACGGTGATTGAAAGGATCTCATCCGCAGAGAGCGGATTGCATGAGGCCGTCAAAAGTTTACTGACGGGTTTTGAGGTACATTAGATAATGTACACTTTTGTCGGTTGCGCATGAATAAGATGCGCCCTGTGTAGATAGTAGCCCCCGAGACTCTGCGCGTCGGCAAGAAATGACGGCACACGGAGGATCATAATCCCAGGTCTAAGATGTCGCCTTTGAATGTAGGCGGCAGGGTGTCCGGAATCGAGCCGAACTGATGATTTTGCCGAACTAAAGCGGCAACTAGACGTGGCAGGTGCCGACATCGCGCTTGTCAACAAGCGGCTTGATGAGGCTCAAGGTATGTAATTCCTCGGGCGGCATCAGGTAAGAAGAGTTTTATGCCAGTGTCTTACAATGTGTGTGCTTGACGCAGATGGTGCGGCCGCCATGGAGAGTCTTAGGGCAAAACTTGCCCGAGCTAAAGAACAAGCCAGAGAAAGTGATGCGGCTGCCAAGAAAGCCCTTGAAGAGCTGAGAGCCGAACATGCTGCTCATTGCCGAAGCAAGGAAGAGATGGCCAAAAAATTAAAGAGCGCTGCAGACCGTTGCAGACTTCTTGAGAAAGAAGACCAGGCGAAACAGACGGACTTAGAGAAGGCCGTTGCCAATGCCAAGGACGCGCGCTCTACGATGAGAGCTGCGAAGGAGGAGCTGCGTCAGGCCGAACAGATTGCGGCTGGAAAGCCCTTTATGCTGCGAAAGTTTGCTCCGTTGGACCGGATGTGGAGTGTGGAGGATACCTATCTAGATTTGGCAGCGAGTGCTGCTGATGCGACCGAACACTTTCGAGATCAGAAAGATCGTGAAGTGGAAAAGCTTTTCTGGTCGCAGTTTCACAATCCAGAGCGTCCACTGGCAGTGGATGATCATTTGGCTCAATGGGCCGAATTGAATAGGTTGTCCGGACTCGCCATGAAGTACGTCATGGGTCATCTGTGGCCGGGGAGATCGGAGCCGAAGAGTTATTTCAGCTTGGTGCAGCAATTCCTTGACGCGGTGCCGCGTATTAATGCATTGAAGAGGTCAGCATGCATAGAGGGCGCAAGGATGGCTCTTGCCCGTGTAAAGACATACTGGGCAGAGATGGAGACCACCGTTGTTGCGTCCCGAGATTCGGACAAAAGCCGAGTACCCTCCGAGCACTATTTTCAGGAAGTCCTTGAAGGCGCTCGTATAATAGAGACGCAGTGCTTGAAAGATGCTATGTTATGATAGCATATGTAATTATAAAGTAATATTTTGATAAACTGTAGTGGCCTTTTTATACTTGTGCCTTCAAGTATTGGGAACACCTCTTGTGCGGCCGTTTTAAGATATATATATACAAAATCTGAAAGATGGCAGTCGTTGGCTTCAGCCCCCACGCACATAGTGCGGGGGTGCTCGCAGAAGACGCATTTTCACACTTAACCCAACGTCTTGGTCCTACAAAGGAGGTGATAGCGCAGCGGGCCAGGCAATCGGACTATAATGCTTTAACACTTTCACTTAGCCATAGGAGCTTGACAGTGAGACTATTTAGGTAGCCCCTTGGTGGCGACTGCGCTCGCCCGAGTTCGGGGCGCGTATGTGCCTGACCGGGAAGCGGCCCTTCGTTAAAGCAGAGGAATCTGATAGATTCCGATAGGTCATCGAGTGGCTGACCAGTCTCACGCTACATCATGAGAGTCAGTTTTCGGCTTTCTCTACTAAGGTGCTCGCCCGGCCGAACCGGGGCACAATCGCAGTAGTTCTCCTGGTGCTACCTTAGCCGATAGAGCGGAACGTAAGGTAGCCAAACTCAGGAGCCGGGCAACCCAACATTTGACCAAAGACATGATTCGGAGCTGATGCATATAATGCCAAAACTCGCGACGCCGAACACTCCCTAAGGTGTTCGGTCTTTTATGAGTGCGGGCGAAAAACCACTCTTTATTAAAAAAGCCCCTAGTGTCCAGGTACGTGCAAAAATTCTGACGTGGCCACATGCCAAGACGCCAGCCTCCTCCTTGGTTATATCAGAAAAAACCAGGGGATGTGTAGCAACAAGAGACAGTAAAAAAGGTTTACGTAGGGTCTTAATCTAAAAAGAATCCTTTAGGACGGGTCCCTACTGCATGTCTGCGCCTGTGTCTCCGTTGTGCCGTATCCTGGACGGGCGCCGCACGACGTTCATCTGTAAAAGAGAGAAACTGAGTTGAAAACGGGTCGTGCCAAAAAAGTTAAAAATAAACAAAGTATAAAGTAAAATATATAAGATTGAGCTTTATTGTCTCTTATTGTATATGCGTGGAGCCCCTAGTGCGGGATTATATGGCCACTAGGTCTGCATCAATGATGATTTTGCACCGAACTCGTCTATCCGCGTTCGTGGTCTTGAATGACCTATTTCGAAGTTTTTGTGGCTGGTGAGGCCATTTTGCTGTGGGGCTGTCAAGGTGGCCGCACAGTCCTCCGCTTGGGGAGGCGCACTTTAGTGCTTCCCCTTCAAAGAGATGATGCCTCGTGGACCGGGCATCTTAAGCGTAAGAGATGCATAATGCAGTATTGCGTTAAAGCGAGCGAAAGCTTCGCGTCCCAGTAGTGCTTGATAGCGACTTGAGAACGGGACGATATGGAAGGTCAGCTTTTCGCGGCGCAAGTTATCGGCAGAGCCGAATATGACTTCGAGCCGGAGGAAACCCATACTATGGGTGTCCGGACCAGGTATTACCCCTTGAAAGGAGGTTTTGCTGCGGCGGATTCTTGCTGGGTTTATCCCCATGTGCTGGATTGTATCCTGATATATCAGGTTTAGTCCACTGCCGCCGTCCATAAGGACATTTGAAAACTAGAGTCCGTCAATTATTGGATCGAGTATGAAGGCAGTCTAGCCTACATTCTTGATATTTCTAGAGTAATCTAGCTGATCGAAGATGATTGGTTTTGACAACCAGTGGCAGGACCCTTTGGGGATGGGCTGTGTGGTGCGTACCTTTAAGGGCGCCGCACGTTTTGTTATGTGAAGTGAGTTTACTGTTTTTACTTCTTGTGGGAAGTTCTTTTGTTTCCTGGTGCTCTGCTTTTGGGGTTCGTCCTCGTCTTCGCTTGGTGTGTCGAGCCCCTTGTGTTCGGCATTGAGTCTGCCGAATTGTTTGAAAACCCAACAGTCTCTGTGGGTATGGTTAGCAGGCTTCCCGGGAGTACTGTGTATCTGACATATCCTGTCCAGGATTTTATTTAGGTTGGATGGATCATCCCTATTATCCTGGGGGGGGGGCGATTTTGCCTGATTTTGTCGTGAGCCTTTGAATCCGGCATTGACTGCCGTGCTCTTCGGACTTTTGTCCTTAGTCCAGCGACGGTCCTTGTTGCATCGCGGTTTTCTGTTTCCATCCCTAGTTTCGGATGTACTTGGGTCGCTGGGCTGCACCTTGCCAACCAGCTGTCCTTCCCTGCACAAAAGCGGGTCATGAGGCTTGTTAGTGCGGCCATTGTTCTTGGCTTTTCTTGGCCGAGGTGTCTGGCGAGCCATTCATCTCGAACGTTATGCCTGAAAGCTGCTAAGGCTTCGGCGTCCGGACAGTCAACTATCTGATTCTTTTTAGTGACTAAGATCGTCTGCATCCGGAGGGCGGACATAGGTCCCTTGAAAGTTTGCTCGGAAAGCATCCTCGAGCTCTTCCCAGCTTCCAATTGTGTTTTCGGGAAGGCTTTTAAGCCAATGCCGGGCTGGCCCTTTAAGCTTAAGGGGTAAATATTTTATGGCGTGGAGATCATCTCCTCTAGCCATGTGTATGTGGAGGATATAATCCTCGATCCAAACTCCAGGGTCTGTTGTTCCATCATATGCCTCTATGTTTACGGGTTTGAATCCCTCTAGAAATTCATAGTCCAGGACCTCATCGGTGAAACATAGGGGGTGTGCAGCGCCCCTGTATTTGAGTGTGCCGGATTCTGATGATGGCTTCATAGCGTTGCTTACGAGAGCTTGCTTTCTTGGCCCATAAATGGACCTGACTGGGCCATGATGCGAATCCTTAAGTGGGTCGCATGCTGATTTAGGTGCGGCGCCGCTTGCCGCTTTGTGGGGTCGTCTATCCGTGAAGGAAATATGCCCTAGAGGCAATAATAAAGTTATTATTTATTTCCTTATATCATGATAAATGTTTCTTATTCATGCTAGAATTGTATTAACCGGAAACATAATACATGTGTGAATACATAGACAAACAGAGTGTCACTAGTATGCCTCTACTTGACTAGCTCGTTAATCAAAGATGGTTATGTTTCCTGACCATGAACAAAGAGTTGTTATTTGATTAACGAGGTCACATCATTAGTTGAATGATCTGATTGACATGACCCATTCCATTAGCTTAGCACCCGATCGTTTAGTATGTTGCTATTGCTTTTTTCATGACTTATACATGTTCCTATGACTATGAGATTATGCAACTCCCGTTTTTCGGAGGAACACTTTGTGTGCTACCAAACGTCACAACGTAAATGGATGATTATAAAGGAGCTCTACAGGTGTCTCCAATGGTAGATGTTGGGTTGGCGTATTTCGAGAATAGGATTTGTCACTCCGATTGTCGGAGAGGTATCTCTGGGCCCTCTCGGTAATGCACATCACACAAGCCTTGCAAGCATTGCAACTAATGAGTTAGTTGCGGGATGATGTATTATGGAACGAGTAAAGAGACTTGCCAGTAACGAGATTGAACTAGGTATTGGATACCGACGATCGAATCTCGAGCAAGTAACATACCGATGACAAAGGGAACAACGTATGTTGTTATGCGGTCTGACCGATAAAGATCTTCGTAGAATATGTAGGAGCCAATATGGGCATCCAGGTCCCGCTATTGGTGATTGACCGGAGATGTGTCTCAGTCATGTCTACATTGTTCTCGAACCGTAGGGTCCACACGCTTAACATTACGATGACAGTTATTATGAGTTTATGCATTTTGATGTACCGAAGTTAGTTCGGAGTCCCGGATGTGATCACGGACATGATGAGGAGTCTCGAAATGGTCGAGACATAAAGATCGATATATTGGAAGCCTATGTTTGGATATCGGAAGTGTTCCGGGTGAAATAGGGATTTTACCGGAGTACCGGGAGGTTACCGGAACCCCCCGGGAACTATATGGGCCTTAGTGGGCTTTAGTGGAAAGGAGAAAGGGGCAGCCCAAAGGTGGCCGCGCGCCTCCCCCCTCCCCTAGTCCTATTAGGACTAGGAGAGGTGGCTGCCCCCCCTCTCTCTCTTTCCCCCCCTCAAGGAATCCTATTCCAACTAGGATTGGGGGGGGGGGAATCCTACTCCCAGAGGGAGTAGGACTCTCCTGGCGCGCCCTCCTTGGCCGGCCAGCCCCTCCCCCTTGGATCCTTTATATACGGGGGCAGGGGGCACCCTAGGACACAGAAGTTGATCCTTGAGATCGTTCCTTAGCCGTGTGCGGTGCCCCCTGCCACCGTATTCCAGCTCGATCATATTGTAGCGGTGCTTAGGCGAAGCCCTGCGACGGTAGAACATCAAGATCGTCACCACGCCGTCGTGCTGACGGAACTCCTCCCCGACGCTTTGCTGGATCGGAGCCCGGGGATCGTCATCTAGCTGTACGTGTGCTAAGAACTCGGAGGTGCCGGAGTAACGGTGCTTGGATCGGTCGGATCGGGAAGACGTACGACTACTTCCTCTACGATGTGTGAACGCTTCCGCAGTCGGTCTGCGTGGGTACGTAGACAACACTCTCCCCTCTCGTTGCTATGCATCACCATGATCTTGCGTGTGCGTAGGAATTTTTTTGAAATTACTACGTTCCCCAATAGTGGTATCAGAGCCTAGGTTTTATATGTTGATGTTATATGCACGAGTAGAACACAAGTGAGTTGTGGGCGATATAAGTCATACTGCCTACCAGCATTTCATACTTTGGTTCAGCGGTATTGTTGGACGAGACGACCCGGACCAACATTACGCGTACACTTACGCGAGACCGGTTCCCCTGACCTGCTTTGCACATAGGTGGCTTGCGGGCGACTGTCTCTCCAACTTTAGTTGAACCAAGTGTGGCTACGCCCGGTCCTTGCGAAGGTTAAAACGGAGTCTATTTGACAAACTATCATTGTGGTTTTGATGCATAGGTGAGATTGGTTCTTGCTTAAGCCCGTAGCAGCCACGTAAAACTTGCAACAACAAAGTAGAGGACGTCTAACTTGTTTTTGCAGGGCATGTTGTGATGTGATATGGTCAAGACATGATGCTGAATTTTATTGTATGAGATGATCATGTTTTGTAACCGAGTTATCGGCAACTGGCACGAGCCATATGGTTGTCGCTTTATTGCATGCAATGCAATCGCGATGTAATGCTTTACTTTATCACTAAGCGGTAGCGATAGTCGTGGAAGCATAAGATTGGCGAGACGACAACGATGCTACGATGGAGATCAAGGTGTCTCGCCGGTGACGATGGTGATCATGACGGTGCTTCGGAGATGGAGATCACAAGCACAAGATGATGATGGCCATATCATATCACTTATATTGATTGCATGTGATGTTTATCTTTTTATGCATCTTATCTTGCTTTGATTGACGGAGCATTATAAGATGATCTCTCACTAAATTATCAAGAAGTATTCCCCCTGAGTATGCACCATTGCCAAAGTTCGTCGTGCCCAGACACCACGTGATGATCGGCTGTGATAAGCTCTACGTCCATCTACAACGGGTGCAAGCCAGTTTTTGCACACGCAGAATACTCAGGTTAAACTTGACGAGCCTAGCATATGCAGATATGGCCTCGGAACACGGAGACCGAAAGGTCAAGCGTGAATCATATAGTAGATATGATCAACATAACGATGTTCACCATTGAAAACTACTCCATCTCACGTGATGATCGGTTATGGTTTAGTTGATTTGGATCACGTGATCACTTAGAGGATTAGAGGGATGTCTATCTAAGTGGGAGTTCTTAAGTAATTTGATTAATTGAACTTAAACTTATCATGAACTTAGTACCTGATAGTATCTTGCTTGTTTATGTTGATTGTAGATAGATGGCTCGTGCTGTTGTTCCGTTGAATTTTAATGCGTTCCTTGAGAAAGCAAAGTTGAAAGATGATGGTAGCAATTACACGGACTGGGTCCGTAACTTGAGGATTATCCTCATTGTTGCTCAGAAGAATTATGTCCTGGAAGTACCGCTGGGTGCCAGGCCTGCTGCTGGAGCAACACCAGATGTTATGAACGTCTGGCAGAGCAAAGCTGATGACTACTCGATAGTTCAGTGTGCCATGCTTTACGGCTTAGAATCGGGACTTCAACGATGTTTTGAACGTCATGGAGCATATGAGATGTTCCAGGAGTTGAAGTTAATATTTCAAGCAAATGCCCGGATTGAGAGATATGAAGTCTCCAATAAGTTCTATAGCTGCAAGATGGAGGAGAACAGTTCTGTCAGTGAGCATATACTCAAAATGTTTGGGTATAATAATCACTTGATTCAATTGGGAGCTAATCTTCCGGATGATTGCGTCATTGACAGAATTCTCCAATCACTGCCACCAAGCTACAAGAGCTTCGTGATGAACTATAATATGCAAGGGATGAACAAGACTATTCCCAAGCTCTTCGCAATGCTGAAAGCTGCGGAGGTACAAATCAAGAAGGAGCATCAAGTGTTGATGGTTAAAAAGACCACTAGTTTCAGGAAAAAGGGCAAAGGGAAGAAGAAGGGGAACTTCAAGAAGAACGGCAAGCAAGTTGCTGCTCAAGAGAAGAAACCCAAGTCTAGAGCTAAGCCTGAAACTGAGTGCTTCTACTGCAAGCAGACTGGTCACTGGAAGCGGAACTGCCCCAAGTATTTGGCGGATAAGAAGGATGGCAAGGTGAACAAAGGTATATGTGATATACATGTTATTGATGTGTACCTTACTAGAGCTCGCAGTAGCACCTGGGTATTTGATACTGGTTCTGTTGCTAATATTTGCAACTTGAAACAGGGACTACGGATTAAGCGAACACTGGCAAAGGACGAGGTGACGATGCGCGTGGGAAACGGTTCCAAAGTCGATGTGATCGCGGTCGGCACGCTACCTCTACATCTACCTTCGGGATTAATATTAGACCTAAATAATTGTTATTTGGTGCCAGCGTTGAGCATGAACATTATATCTGGATCTTGTTTAATGTGAGACGGTTATTCATTTAAATCAGAGAATAATGGTTGTTCTATTTATATGAGTAATATCTTTTATGGTCATGCACCTTTGAAGAGTGGTCTATTTTTGATGAATCTCGATAGTAGTAATACACATATTCATAATGTTGAAGCCAAAAGATGCAGAGTTGATAATGATAGTGCAACTTATTTGTGGCACTGCCGTTTAGGTCATATCGGTATAAAGCGCATGAAGAAACTCCATACTGATGGACTTTTGGAACCACTTGATTATGAATCACTTGGTACTTGCGAACCGTGCCTCATGGGCAAGATGACTAAAACGCTGTTCTCCGATACTATGGAGAGAGCAACAAATTTGTTGGAAATCATACATACCGATGTATGTGGTCCGATGAATATTGAGGCTCGTGGCGGATATCGTTATTTTCTCGCCTTCACAGATGACTTAAGCAGATATGGGTATATCTACTTAATGAAACACAAGTCTGAAACATTTGAAAAGTTCAAAGAATTTCAGAGTGAAGTTGAAAATCATCGTAACAAGAAAATAAAGTTTCTACGATCTGATCGTGGAGGAGAATATTTGAGTTACGAGTTTGGTGTACATTTGAAACAATGCGGAATAGTTTCGCAACTCACGCCACCCGGAACACCACAGTGTAATGGTGTGTCCGAACGTCGTAATCATACTTTACTAGATATGGTGCGATCTATGATGTCTCTTACTGATTTACCGCTATCGTTTTGGGGTTATGCTTTAGAGACGGCCGCATTCACGTTAAATAGGGCACCATCAAAATCCGTTGAGACGACGCCTTATGAACTATGGTTTGGCAAGAAACCAAAGTTGTTGTTTCTTAAAGTTTGGGGCTGCGATGCTTATGTGAAAAAGCTTCAACCTGATAAGCTCGAACCCAAATCGGAGAAATGTGTCTTCATAGGATACCCAAAGGAGACTGTTGGGTACACCTTCTATCACAGATCCGAAGGCAAGACATTCGTTGCTAAGAATGGATCCTTTCTAGAGAAGGAGTTTCTCTCGAAAGAAGTGAGTGGGAGGAAAGTAGAACTTGACGAGGTAACTGTACCTGCTCCCTTATTGGAAAGTAGTACATCACAGAAAACTGTTTCTGCGACACCTATACCAATTAGTGAGGAAGCTAATGATGATGATCATGAAACTTCAGGACAAGATACTACTGAACCTCGTAGATCAACTAGAGCGAGATCCACACCAGAGTGGTACGGTAATCCTGTTCTGGAAATCATGCTGCTAGATCATGATGAACCTACGAACTATGAAGAAGCAATGGTGAGCCCAGATTCCACAAGATGGCTTGAAGCCATGAAATCTGAGATCGGATCCATGTATGAGAACAAAGTATGGACTTTGGTTGACTTGCCCGATGATCGGCAAGCAATTGAGAATAAATGGATCTTCAAGAAGAAGACTGACGCTGATGGTAATATTACTGTCTACAAAGCTCGACTTGTCGCAAAAGGTTTTCGACAAGTTCAAGGGGTTGACTACGATGAGACCTTCTCACCCGTAGCGATGCTTAAGTCTGTCCGAATCATGTTAGCAATTGCCGCATTTTATGATTATGAAATTTGGCAGATGGATGTCAAAACTGCATTCCTGAATGGATTTCTGGAAGAAGAGTTGTATATGATGCAACCGGAAGGTTTTGTCGATCCAAAGGGAGCTAACAAAGTGTGCAAGCTCTAGTGATCCATTTATGGACTGGTGCAAGCCTCTCGGAGTTGGAATAAACGCTTTGATAGTGTGATCAAAGCATTTGGTTTTATATAGAGTTTCGGAGAAGCCTGTATTTATAAGAAAGTGAGTGGGAGCTCTGTAGCATTTTTGATATTATATGTGGATGACATATTACTGATTGGAAATGATATAGAATTTCTGGATAGCATAAAGGGATACTTGAATAAAAGTTTTTCAATGAAAGACCTCGGTGAAGCTGCTTACATATTAGGCATAAAGATCTATAGAGATAGATCAAGGCGCTTAATTGGACTTTCACAAAGCACATACCTTGACAAGATTTTGAAGAAGTTCAAAATGGATCAAGCAAAGAAAGGGTTCTTGCCTGTGTTACAAGGTGTGAAGTTGAGTCAGACTCAATGCCCGACCACTGCAGAAGATAGAGAGAAAATGAAAGATGTTCCCTATGCTTCAGCCATAGGCTCTATCATGTATGCAATGCTGTGTACCAGACCTGATGTGTGCCTTGCTATAAAGTCTAGCAGGGAGGTACCAAAGTAATCTAGGAGTGGATCACTGGACAGCGGTCAAGAACATCCTGAAATACCTGAAAAGGACTAAGGATATGTTTCTCGTATATGGAGGTGACAAAGAGCTCACCGTAAAAGGTTACGTTGATGCAAGCTTTGACACTGATCCGGACGATTCTAAATCGCAAACCGGATACGTGTTTACATTAAACGGTGGAGCTGTCAGTTGGTGCAGTTCTAAACAAAGCGTCGTAGCGGGATCTACATGTGAAGCGGAGTACATAGCTGCTTCGGAAGCAGCAAACGAAGGAGTCTGGATGAAGGAGTTCATATCCGATCTAGGTGTCATACCTAGTGCATCGGGTCCAATGAAAATATTTTGTGACAATACTGGTGCAATTGCCTTGGCAAAGGAATCCAGATTTCACAAAAGGACCAAACACATCAAGAGACGCTTCAATTCCATCTGGGATCTAGTCCAGGTGGGAGACATAGAGATTTGCAAGATACATATGGATCTGAATGTTGCAGACCCGTTGACTAAGCCTCTTCCACGAGCAAAACATGATCAGCACCAAGACTCCATGGGTGTTAGAATCATTACAGTGTAATCTAGATTATTGACTCTAGTGCAAGTGGGAGACTGAAGGAAATATGCCCTAGAGGCAATAATAAAGTTATTATTTATTTCCTTATATCATGATAAATGTTTGTTATTCATGCTAGAATTGTATTAACCGGAAACATAATACATGTGTGAATACATAGACAAACAGAGTGTCACTAGTATGCCTCTACTTGACTAGCTCGTTAATCAAAGATGGTTATTTCCTGACCATGAACAAAGAGTTGTTATTTGATTAACGAGGTCACATCATTAGTTGAATGATCTAATTGACATGACCCATTCCATTAGCTTAGCACCCGATCGTTTAGTATGTTGCTATTGCTTTCTTCATGACTTATACATGTTCCTATGACTATGAGATTATGCAACTCCCATTTTCCGGAGGAACACTTTGTGTGCTACCAAACATCACAACGTAAATGGGTGATTATAAAGGAGCTCTACAGGTGTCTCCAATGGTAGATGTTGGGTTGGCGTATTTCGAGAATAGGATTTGTCACTCCGATTGTTGGAGAGGTATCTCTGGGCCCTCTCGGTAATGCACATCACACAAGCCTTGCAAGCATTGCAACTAATGAGTTAGTTGCGGGATGATGTATTACGGAACGAATAAAGAGACTTGCCGGTAACGATATTGAACTAGGTATTGGATACCGACGATCGAATCTCGAGCAAGTAACATACCGATGACAAAGGGAACAACGTATGTTGTTATGCGGTCTGACCGATAAAGATCTTCGTAGAATATGTAGGAGCCAATATGGGCATCCAGGTCCCACTATTGGTTATTGACCGGAGATGTGTCTCAGTCATGTCTACATTGTTCTCGAACCGTAGGGTCCGCATGCTTAATGTTACGATGACAGTTATTATGAGTTTATGCATTTTGATGTACCGAAGTTAGTTCGGAGTCCCGGATGTGATCACGGACATGACGAGGAGTCTCGAAATGGTCGAGACATAAAGATTGATATATTGGAAGCCTATGTTTGGATATCGGAAGTGCTCCAGGTGAAACAGGGATTTTACCG
This sequence comes from Triticum dicoccoides, assembly GCF_002162155.2. Classification (NCBI taxonomy): domain Eukaryota; kingdom Viridiplantae; phylum Streptophyta; class Magnoliopsida; order Poales; family Poaceae; genus Triticum; species Triticum dicoccoides. The sequence continues at coordinate 17,556,214 of NC_041390.1, forward strand.
GAGTACCGGGAGGTTACCGGAACCCCCCGGGAACTATATGAGCCTTAGTGGGCTTTAGTGGAAAGGAGAAAGGGGCAGCCCAAAGATGGCCGTGCGCCTCCCCCCTCCCCTAGTCCTATTAGGACTAGGAGAGGTGGCCGGCCCCCCCTCTCTCTCCCCCCCCCAAGGAATCCTATTCCAACTGGATTGGGGGGGGGATCCTACTCCCAGAGGGAGTAGGACTCTCCTGGCGCGCCCTCCTTGGCCGGCTAGCCCCTCCCCCTTGGATCCTTTATATACGGGGGCAGGGGGCACCCTAGGACACACAAGTTGATCCTTGAGATCGTTCCTTAGCCGTGTGCGGTGCCCCCTGCCACCGTATTCCACCTCGATCATATTGTAGCGGTGCTTAGGCGAAGCCCTGCGACGGTAGAACATCAAGATCGTCACCACACCGTCGTGCTGACGGAACTCCTCCCCGACGCTTTGCTGGATCGGAGCCCGGGGGTCATCATCGAGCTGTACGTGTGCTAAGAACTCGGAGGTGCTGGAGTAACGGTGCTTGGATCGGTCGGATCGGGAAGACGTACGACTACTTCCTCTATGTTGTGTGAAAGCTTCCGCAGTCGGTCTGCGTGGGTACGTAGACAACACTCTCCCCTCTCGTTGCTATGCCTCACCATGATCTTGCGTGTGCGTAGGAATTTTTTTGAAATTACTACGTTCCCCAACAATCCGACCGTGTGGCTTTCTCATTTTTTGAATGCGAGGGCTCTAGGGCCTCTTCGTCGAATTCAGGCAGTAGCTTTGTTTTCGGATAGCTTTTAGTGCGGCGACTGTCATCGTATTTATCTGCGGTATTGATTACTTTGCTCCATCTAATCCGGAGTGCATCTTCCGCTTCTGCTTTTTTAGGCTGCGTGCAGTTGCAACGAGCCTCTCGTGGAGATTCTTCTGCTCCATAGGTTTATCCGGCGTGAGGTTGTCCGGAATGCCGTTTTCGCCGGAGGAGGGATGTTCGGTTTCTCTATCCGTGTTGCCCTGTTCGTACGGTTGCTCTAAGGCCTGCTCGTCGTCTACCGGCTCGTCCTGCTCTATGGCTGGGTTTTTGTTGAGGCGGGGCTTGGGTCGGCGTTTACGCCGACGCTTTGATTGCTTTTCGGGGGGTCGATCCCCCATCCCATCCCCTTTTTCCTCGTTGTCGTTTCCTTTAGGGGTATCCACCATGTACACATCGTGAGATGAGGTGGCTGTCCAATGCCCTATGGGCGTTGGTTCGTCGGTATCTCCTGCATCGTCATCCATGCTATCGATGTCTCCGGAGTCGAAATTGAGCACGTCGTTTAAATTGTCGACAGTGGCTACCAAGTGGGTGGTGGGTGGGCTTTGAATTTCCTCATCGTCCGTATCCCACCCTCGCTGACCGTAGTCCGGCCAGGGCTCTCCTGATAAAGAGAGAGACTTAAGAGAATTCAGGATGTCGCCAAAAGGCGAATGCTGAAAGATGTCTGCGGCGGTGAACTCCATTATCGGCGCCCAATCGGATTCGATTGGCAGGGGCGCGGGGGGTTCGGAGTCCGGGAAGGAGTCCGGATCCTCGGAGTCACGGGTCGTGCAGAGTGCGGGGCTAGCGTTCGGCTCGATCGCCTTTGAGATCGAAGCCCCGGAGGTGACGTCCAACCGCTCATCCTCGATTGGCGCAATAGGCTCCGAGTTAGGGGTCGGAACCGATGCGTGTGCGGCCCCCAGGACACCGACCGGAGGCAGAGCTAGATCATGCCCCTCGAGATAGTGCGGCGCACTTGGCCGTGGATCGAACCCGTCGAAGATCAAGTCTCCGCGGATGTCAGCCGTGTAGTTTAAGCTTCCAAACCTGACTTGATGGCCAGGGGCGTAGCTTTCGCTCTGCTCCAGGTGGCCGAGCAAATTGGCCTGCAGAGCGAAGCCGCCGAAGACGAAGATCTGCCCGGGGAGAAAAGTCTCACCCTGGACCGCATCGTTGGTGATGATCAAAGGAGCCATCGGGCCTAAAGGCGACGACACAGAGGAACTCTCAATGAAAGCACCAATGTCGGTGTCAAAACCGGCGGATCTCGGGTAGTGGGTCCCGAACTTTGCGTCTAGGCCGGATGGTAACAGGAGGTAGGGAACATGATGTTTTACCCAGGTTCGGGCCCTCTTGATGGAGGTAAAACCCTACATCCTGCTTGATTAATATTGATGATATGGGTAGTACAAGAGTAGATCTACCACGAGATCAAGGAGGCTAAACCCTAGAAGCTAGCCTATGGTATGATTGTTGTATATGGAGTCGATTGCCTACGGACTACAACCCTCCGATTTATATAGACACCGAATAGGGTTAGGGTTACATAGAGTCGGTTACAATGATAGGAGATCTTGAATGTCCGCATCGCCAAGCTTGCCTTCCACGCCAAGGAAAGTCCCATCCGGACACGGAACGAAGTCTTCAATCTTGTATCTTCATAGTCCAGGAGTCCGGCTGAAGGTATAGTCCGGCTACCCGAACACCCCCTAATCCAGGACTCCCTCAACTAGTAAAGTACACATCAATAACATGTATATCAAATATACTTATGTTCACTTTGCCATCCTCCTTATCCGCCAATCACTTGGGGTAGTTCCGCTTCCAGTGACCAGTCCCTTTGCAGTAGAAGCACTTAGTCTCAGGCTTAGGACCAGACTTGGGCTTCTTCACTTGAGCAGCAACTTGCTTGCTGTTCTTCTTGAAGTTCCCCTTCTTCCCTCTGCCCTTTTCTTGAAACTAGTGGTTTTGTCTACCATCAACACTTGATGTTTTTCTCGATTTCTACCTTCGTTAATTTCAGCATTACGAAGAGCTTGGGAATCGTTTCCGTTATCCCTTGCATATTATAGTTCATCACGAAGTTCTACTAACTTGGTGATGGTGACTAGAGAATTCTGTCAATCACTATTTTATCTGGAAGATTAACTCCCACTTGATTCAAGCAATTGTAGTACCCAGACAATCTGAGCACATGCTCACTGCTTGAGCGATTCTCCTCCATCTTTTAGCTATAGAACTTGTTGGAGACTTCATATCCCTCAACTCGGGTATTTGCTTGAAATATTAACTTCAACTCCTGGAACATCTCATATGGTCCATGACATTCAAAACGTCTTTGAAGTCCCGATTCTAAGCCGTTAAGCATGGTGCACTAAACTATCAAGTAGTCATCATATTGATCTAGCCAAACGTTCATAACGTCTGCATCTGCTCCTGCAATAGGTCTGTCACCTAGCGGTGCATCAAGGACATAATTCTTCTATGCAGCAATGAGGATAAACCTCAGATCACGGATCCAATCCGCATCATTGCTACTAACATCTTTCAACACAATTTTCTCTAGGAACATATCAAAATAAACACAGGGAAGCAACAACGCGAGCTATTGATCTACAACATGATTTGCAAAATACTACCAGGACTAAGTTCATGATAAATTTAAGTTCAATTTAATCATATTACTTAAGAACTCCCACTTAGATAGACATCCCTCTAATCCTCTAAGTGATCACGTGATCCAAATCAACTAAACCATGTCCGATCATCACGTGAGATGGAGTAGTTTCATTGGTGAACATCACTATGTTGATCATATCTACTATATGATTCACGCTCGACCTTTCGGTCTCCGTGTTACGAGGCCATATCTGTATATGCTTGGCTCGTCAAGTATAACCTGAGTATTCCGCGTGTGCAACTGTTTTGCACCAGTTGTATTTAAACGTAGAGCCTATCACACCCGATCATCACATGGTGTCTCAGCACGAAGAACTTTCGCAACGGTGCATACTCAGGGAGAACACTTCTTGATAATTAGTGAGAGATCATCTTAAAATGCTACCATCAATCAAAGCAAGATAAGATGCATAAAAGATAAAACATCACATGTAATCAATATAAGTGATATGATATGGCCATCATCATCTTGTGCTTGTGATCTCCATCTTCGAAGCACCGTCGTGATCACCATCGTCACCGGCGCGACACCTTGATCACCATCGTAGCATCATTGTCGTCTCGCCAATCTTATGCTTCCACGACTATCGCTACCGCTTAGTGATAAAGTAAAGCATTACAGCGCAATTGCATTGCATACAATAAAGCGACAACCATATGGCTCCTGCCAGTTGCCGATAACTTGGTTACAAAACATGATCATCTCATACAATAAAATTTAGCATCATGTCTTGACCATATCACATCACAACATGCCCTGCAAAAACAAGTTAGATGTCCTCTACTTTGTTGTTGCAAGTTTTACGTGGCTGCTACGGGCTTAAGCAAGAACCAATCTTACCTACGCATCAAAACCACAATGATAGTTCGTCAAGTTGGTGCTGTTTTAACCTTCGCAAGGACCGGGCGTAGCCACACTTGGTTCAACTAAAGTTGGAGAAACTGTCACCCGCTAGCCACCTTTGTGCAAAGCACGTCGGGAGAACTGGTCTCGCGTAAGCGTACGCGTAATGTCGGTCCGGGCCGCTTTGTCCAACAATATCGCCGAACCAAAGTATGACATGCTGGTAAGCAGTATGACTTATATCGCCCACAACTGACTTGTGTTCTACTCGTGCATATAACATCAACACATAAAACCTAGGCTCTGATACCACTGTTGGGGAGCGTAGTAATTTCCAAAAAATTTCTATGCACACGCAAGATCATGGTGATGCATAGCAACGAGAGGGGAGAGTGTGATCTACGTACCCTTGTAGACCGACAGCGGAAGCGTTAGCACAATGCGGTTGATGTAGTCGTACGTCTTCACGGCCCGACCGATCAAGCACCAAAACTACGGCACCTCCGAGTTCTAGCACACGTTCAGCTCGACGACGATCCCCGGACTCCGATCCAGCAAAGTGTCGGGGAAGAGTTCCGTCAGCACGACGGCGTGGTGACGATCTTGATGTACTACCATCGCAGGGCTTCGCCTAAGCACCGCTACAATATTATCGAGGATTATGGTGGAAGGGGGCACCGCACACGGCTAAGAATATGATCACGTGGATCAACTTGTGTCTAGGGGTGCCCCCTGCCCCCATATATAAAGGATCAAGGGGAGGAGGCCGGCCGGCCCCTATGGCGCGCCAAGGAGGAGTCCTCCTCCTAGTAGGAGTAGGACTCCTACTAGGAGGGGGAAAGAAGTGGGGAGGGAGAAGGAAAGGGGGTGCCGCCCCCCTCTCCTAGTCCAATTCGGACCAGGAGGGAGGAGGCGCGCGACCCACCTTTGGCTGCCCCTCTCTTTCTCCACTAAGGCCCATATGGCCCATTGCTTCTCCCGGGGGGGTTCCGGTAACCCTCCGGCTCTCCGGTTTTCTTTGAAATCACCCGGAACACTTCCGGCGTCCGAATATAGCCATCCAATATATCAATCTTTATGTCTCGACCATTTCGAGACTCCTCGTCATGTCCGTGATCACATCCGGGACTCCGAACTAACTTTGGTACATCAAAACTCATAAACTCATAATATAACTGTCATCGAAACCTTAAGCGTGCGGACCCTACGGGTTCGAGAACAATGTAGACATGACCGAGACACGTCTCCGGTCAATAACCAATAGCGGAACCTAGATGCTCATATTGGCTCCTACATATTCTACGAAGATCTTTATCGGTCAGACCGCATAACAACATACGTTGTTCCCTTTGTCATCGGTATGTTACTTGCCCGAGATTCAATCGTCGGTATCTCAATACCTAGTTCAATCTCATTACCGGCAAGTCTCTTTACTCGTTTCGTAATACATCATCTCGCAACTAACTCATTAGTTGTAATGCTTGCAAGGCTTATGTGATGTGCATTACCGAGAGGGCCGAGAGATACCTCTCCGACAATCGGAGTGACAAATCCTAATCTCGAAATACGCCAACCCAACATGTACCTTTGGAGACACCTGTAGAGCTCCTTTATAATCACCCAGTTACGTTGTGACGTTTGGTAGCACACAAAGTGTTCCTCCGGCAAACGGGAGTTGCATAATCTCATAGTCATAGGAACATGTATAAGTCATGAAGAAAGCAATAGCAACATACTAAACGATCGGGTGCTAAGATAATGGAATGGGTCATGTCAATCACATCATTCTTCTAATGATGTGATCCCGTTAATCAAATAACAACTCTTTTGTTCATGGTTGGGAAACATAACCATCTTCGATTAACGAGCTAGTCAAGTAGAGGCATACTAGTGACACTTTGTTTGTCTATGTATTCACACATGTATTATGTTTCCGGTTAATACAATTCTAGCATGAATAATAAACATTTATCATGATATAAGGAAATAAATAATAACTTTAATATTGCCTCTAGGGCATATTTCCTTCACTTGCTAGAGTCAAAGAGGAGTTTGATCTACTTGACAAGGCTCACAAGGTCTTGAAGGGTGCTCATACTAGCCTCAAAGAGTCTCATGATCAACTTCAAGTAAAGCTAACCAAGGAGAAAGCCACTTTTCCTCGTATGATGTTAATCGATAATGTAGATGCTACTAACCTGTGTTGTGAGCATGTGCATCTTGTTGAGGAGAACTCCAAGCTAAAGGTGCAACTTGAGAAAGGTCTTGTGTCTTGCATACAAGGCGAGAAGAGCCTCAACGACCTCTTGACCAACCAAAAGGGAGTTGTGGGCAAGGAAGGGATTGGGTACGTGTCCAAGTCCAAGAAGAAGAAGAAGAATGACAAGGCCAAACGACCTCCTCCTCTCAAGAAAACCTTTGTGAAGGAGGGTGAGGGTGCTACTAATGAGAAGGAGAAAAACTTCATGAGGGGTAGTGATGCCAAGAAGGGAAACACTCCCCTTCCCAACAAAGCCGACGACTTTAACCCTTCCTATGTGTTGTGGCGCACTAGAGATGGGCATGTTTATGCCAAATTTGTTGGTTCTCCTTATGAGTACATTGAATGGTATATTTGGGTTCCTAAGACCCTTGTTACTAACATCAAAGGACCCATTACAAAATGGGTACCTAAAACCAAGCATTGATCTCTTGTAGGTGTTTGCTTCCGGTGGGGGATCATGGTTGCTCGATAGTGGAGCTACTAATCATATGACCGGAAGCAAGGACATGGTGGTGGACATGCAAAAGATTCCATCCATGCCCACCAATGTTGAGTGGGGTGATGCCTCATCTTCTAAGGTATTGGGACTCGGCAAAGTTGTCATTTCTCATGATCTTACGATCGAGAAGGTCATGCTTGTTGAGTCCCTTGCATACAATTTACTTTCCGTTAGTCAACTAGCACTCATGGGCTTTGCCACTTTCTTTGATATTGATCCCGTGGCCCTCTTGTGGAGCAAGACTCTTAAAGTAGCCTTTGTTGGGCATGTCGAGAATGGTCTCTATGTGATTAACTTTTCGAAGCGACTCACTAAGACCGCGACATGCCTAATGGCTAAAGTTGACGTGGTATGGCTTTGGCATCGCCGTTTAGCCCACATCAATATGTGATCTTTGCAAATTCTTCTCAAGGGGGCCATGTCCGTGGACTAACAAATGTTAGTTTTGCCAAAGATTGTGCTTGCAGTGCTTGCATCGAAGGAAAGCTACATGAGAAGGCTCACCCTCCCATGACTATCATCTACTCGAAGAGGCCTTTGGAGCTCCTTCACTTGGATCTCTTTGGACCTCCATCCTTTGATAGTCTTGGGGGTAGAAAGTATTGCTTGGTGATTGTAGATGACTATTCAAGATACACTTGGGTATATTTCTTCAAGAGGAAGAGCGAGACCCAACAAACCATCATCGACTTTGCAAATGAAGCTCAATGACAACACAATGCAAAGATCTTGACAATAAGAAGTGACAACGGCTCCGAGTTCAAGAACTACACCTTGGATGAGTTTTTGAGTGATGAGGGAATCAAGCATCAATATTCCGCACCTTATACCCCTCAACAAAATGGTGTAGTGGAGAGGAAGAACCGGACGTTGATGGATGCGGCAAGGACCATGATGGCGGAGTTCAAGTCTCCCTACAACTTTTGGGCCGAAGCCATCAACACCGCGTGCCATGCATCTAATCGGCTCTACCTCCTCAAAGGCTTGAACAAGACTCCATATGAGATACTCACCAGTAACAAGCCCAACCTCAAGTACTTCCGGGTGTTCGGGTGTAAGTGTTTCATTCTCAAGAAAGGTGTCTGTTTGTCTAAATTTGAGGCTAGAGCTTATGAGGGCATATTTGTTGGTTATGCTACAAACTCTCATGCTTACCGTGTTCTCAATAAGTCCACGGGACTTATTGAGGAAATATGTAATGTGGAGTTTGATGAGAATAACGGCTCCCAAGCGGAGCAAAGTGGTACTTGTGATGTAGGTGATGAAATTGCTCCCCAAGCCATAAGAATAATGGGTATTGGTCATATCCTACCCATTGAGGAACCCCTTGTGGCCGAAGGAGAAGGATAATGTTCTACTCAAGTGGAACCTTCACCAACCCAAGACCCACACGCTTCCGAAGAACAAAGTGAGGGCCCTCAACCTCAAGAACAAGACCAAGGGCAAGATCAATCTCAAGATGGTGTTGTAACATCAAGTGATGCCCAAGGTCAAGCTCTCTCCTCCGAGCAAGTTCAAGATCAAGAGCTTCCACATGATCAAGAACAAGCTCAAGATGACGCTCAAGATGATCAAGTGACCACTCCTCGTCTCACCCCCGAGGAGGAATTGGAGCGTCGTGCCGCCAAGGTTGCTTCCAAGCTCTCCACCAAGGATCATCTCATGACAAATGTGCTTGGAAGCTTAAGAAAAGGGGTAAGCACTCATAGACAATTAGCAAACTATTGTGAACATCACATGTTTGTCTCTTTTGTTGAACCCCAAAAGGTCTATGAGGCACTCGAAGATCCGAATTGGCTCAATGCCATGCATGAAGAACTCAACAACTTCGAGCGCAACGAAGTGTGGAGATTGGTGCCAAGGCCAACGGGGAACCACAATGTCATTGGAACCAAGTGGATATTCAAGAACAAGCAAGATGCTCATGGGATTGTCATTATCAACAAGGCTCGTTTGGTAGCACAAGGCTACTCCCAAGTCGAGGGTATCGACTACGGTGAAACCTTTGCTCCCGTTGCTCGTCTTGAATCCATTCGCATGTTGATTGCATATGCTTCTCATCATAACTTTAAGTTACAACAAATGGATGTGAAGAGTGCTTTTCTTAATGGTCCTATTAATGAATTGGTTTATGTCAAGAAACCCCCCGGGTTCGAGGATCCCTACTTTCCCGATCACATGTATCAACTCGATAAGGCACTCTATGGCCTTAAACAAGCCCCACATGCGTGGTATGATCACCTTACCGAGTTGTTACAAGACCGTGGTTTTGAAGTTGGGCTAATCGACCCCACTCTTTTTACCAAGAAGGTCAAAGGGGAGTTGTTTGTGTGCCAATTATATGTTGATGATATTATCTTTGGTTCCCCTAACAAAGCTTTCAATGAGGAATTTGCCGCTCTCATGACCTCAAAGTTCGAGATGTCTTCCATGGGAGAGTTGAAGTTCTTCCTCGGGTTCGAAGTGAAGCAAAGGAGAGAAGGAACCTTCATCAACCAAGCCAAATACACTCAAGACATGCTCAAGAGATTCAAGCTAAGTGATGTCAAGCCGGCTTCCACTCCCATGCCCACCAAGTGCCAAGTAGACATTGATCCCAATGGTAAAGCGGTGGATCAAAAGGTATATCGTTCCATGATTGGCTCCTTGCTTTACCTTTGTGCATATAGACCGGATATCATGTCGAGTGTGGGAATTTGTGCATGTTTCAAGCCGCACCTAAGGAAAGTCACTTTGTGGCGGTCAAGCGAATCTTTCGATATTTGGCTCATACCCCAAACTTTGGCCTTTGGTACCCAAGAGGAGCAAACTTTAATCTTGTAGGTTATTCGGACTCAGATTGGGCAGGAGACAAAGTGGATAGGAAGTCCACTTCCAGAGGGTGCCAATTTCTTGGTTGCTCTTTGGTGAGTTGGTCTTCCAAGAAGCAAAGTTGTGTGTCTCTCTCGTCCACGGAAGCGGAATATGTGGCCGCCAGTAGTTGTTGTGCATAACTTTTATGGTGTCACTTTAAAGGATTACGGTGTTACTTGTGACAAAGTGCCTCTTTGGTGTGACAATGAAAGTGCCTCTTCTGCGATGAGGCAAACTTTTATGGATGAGGCAAACTTTAAAGGATTATGGTGTCACTTGTGACAAAGTGCCTCTTTCGTGTGACAATGAAAGTGCCATCAAGATTTCTCTCAACCCAGTGAAACACTTCAAGTCAAAACATATTGAGATTAGGTATCATTTCATCCGGGATCACATTAGGCGAGGGGAGATCGAGCTTAACTATGTCAACACTCATGATAACCTTGTAGATATCTTCATGAAGCCTTTGGATGAAGCAAGATTTCGCGAGTTAAGGCATGAGCTAAATATCATTGATTCGAGCAATGTGACTTGAACCCTTGCACACCCCACCTCATTCAGCGTGTTGTCTAGTTTAGATGTAGGCATGGACATAGGGGGAGTGGTGTTCTCTCAATGAACTCCCCCCATAATGCATAAACTAACCAAACTCTTTCACATTAGCCGTTTTTATGGTACGTGTGTGAAAGGATTGAGATGGACCTAGAGGGGGGTGAATAGGTACAAATACAAATTTTAATTGTTACTTGGCAATTTTAGGCAATAGTACGGAATATGAAAGTGAGCCTAACAATTGCAAGTGTGATGCTAAGAGCTAAACAAGATAATCAAGTAATACAAGTAGATGAGTAAGCTAGCACAATATGATATAGGTAAGTGCAGACGAGACAAGTAACCACAAGTAGAGAGTTAAGGTTAGGGATAACCGCAACTCCGAGAGACGAGGATGTAAGCCGATGTTCACTTCCTTGGAGGGAAGCTACGTCACCGTTTAGAGAGGTAGGTGTTACCACGAAGGCACACCAACACCACGAAGGCTCACCCTATTCTCTCTTTGAGACAACACCATGAAGGCGTTTCTCAACCACTAGTGGTAGACCTTGAGGTGGTCTCCAAACCCTCACAAACTTTTCCGGGGGTAATCACAAGGGTTGATTCCTCTCCGAAAGACTCCTACCGCCTAGGAGTCTCCAACCTCCAAGAGTAACAAGAATGATGGGGAAAAGCTCAAGACTTTCTCAAGTCACAAATTCCTTTGGTGCAAAGAAGGGGAAGGAGTGGATCTATCACTTGATCGGACAACTTCTCTCAAATGCTCTCAAATCCCTTGGGGATCTAAGATTTGGTGTGGAGGAGTGAGAGAGAGAGTGTGTAATGTGTTCTAGGGTTTGTTCAAAGTGAGTGGTCAACACTATCCCGTGGGGGAAGAAGGCTATATATAGTGGTAGTGAAAAGCTAGCCGTTTGGCCACTTAAGGCATAGGAGCTGCCGGACGTCCGGTGGGTACCAGACGACCGGTGACACAGATCGGACCGGACGTCCGGCCGGGCAGCCGGTTGTCCGCTTGCTGGAGTATAAATCTGACCGCGAAAACAACACATGTAGAGGACGTCCCGAGACTAGAGGTCGACCGCTAACCGGACGTCCGGAGAAACCGGAAATCCGTTAATATGAGTTCTGTTTAGATGTACCGGACGTCCGGGGAAACCGTACATCCACTAATAAGGGTTCTGTTGAGAAGTACCGGTCATCTGGTGGGCGCCGGATGTCCGGTCAGTTGTGAAGGCTGGGCCAACTGATTCAAGAACACAAAGAGACCGTGCACACATGGTGAAAACTAAGAGATGATAGAAAAAGTGTTTTGTGGATTTTGAGAAAGTCTTTCACATAACCCAATGATCCCCTCTTAATAGTGTGGGATCCCTATACTCAAGAACAAATCGAAAGAAAGGGCCAAAGCCATTTGTCTTGTATTTTCTGCTCTTGAGTAATATGTACCTCTTTGTTTGTAGTCATGATCCACACACATAGCACTTGAAACATAATCCTGAGATATACTTGATAAACATGATTAGTCCCAAAAATGCATGTTTTCATCAACATCAAAATAAGATTAAGGGCATGATTGCACTTTCAATCTCCCCCTTTTTGGTAGTTGATGACAACATACATGCACTTTTTAGAATAATCTTTGAATATCGAAAGAACTAAAAACATTTAGTATCGAAGGATATGATGTGGAGCTCCCCCTCAATATGTGCAATAACTAATAGATAAGCATGAGAGGAGCTCCCCCTCAATATGATACCAACACCATCGAAACTCATACACAGGATAATCAACTCCACAAAGCTTCAACACTCATAGCATATAACATAAGTCAAATAACAGGTAGGCTACTAACATAGCATGAGTTTGGTCACATAACATGAGTTTGATAACAAGTTAATAACATAGCATCATCACATTACATAAATAAGTGCCTACTCCCCCTTGGCAGCAAATACCCAAAAGGGAGGAATCAAGGCAGCCTCAAAGAGCATCATCGTTATCATTGTCACGAGCACCACTACCACCAGCCTCATCAAGGAAGTCAGCCCACTCGGGACCCGAAGGAAAACCAAAATCAGAAGGTGGAGCATCAGGAAGACGTTCATCGTCACTCACATCGTAAACTCCGGAGTCTCGCAGACGAGCCTTCAGAGCATTCTTGGAAGTGACCAAGCGTGTGACAACGGTATGGTTTTGGGTGCAATGAAAGGTAAACATCTTCATCATGGCAGAGTGAGCCTTCCCAAGAAAGCGAGAGATGCGACCAAAAGGTGCGGAGCCGGAAGAAGTAGACCGAGTGGTGGAAGAAGGAACACTAGCCAGGGTACGACGAGCAGGAGCAGAAGAGTCCTTGGGAACCCAATCATCCGCCATGTGAGATGGAATGACCCACCGTTCGTGCAAGTGAGTGCGGGCAATGGGAAACAGAGCAACACTCTCGATAAATGCCTGAAGAAAGGGGGCATGAGGAAAGGCTCACTTGTGTTGAAAACAAGCCAGACGGATCTCATGCCACAGAAAATGAGGGATATTTATCTTCCCTTTGGGAGACACATAGAGGCGATGCATGAGATCAATGCAGTAGCTGTTACATGACCCCTTGTCACCCATCTTGGGATAAATGGTGCGAATAACACACTGAAAAATGATGTAGAAGGGTGAGCGCCAAATTGAAGCTTGGTTCAGGCCCTTTTGTTTCTCCACATTAGACATTTCACTGATGGGCTTGAGAAGATCCGCACAGACCTCTATGCCCTTGGGCCTATGGTTAGGGTCATCCTTATGGATTTTGAACCCTGTGTCAGGAAAACCAAGAGCAGCAACAAATTGAGCATAAGATGCAGTGAGCATGGTGTCGGAGGTCATCCAAGTGACAGTGTTATCGGGACCAAAGTAACAAGTGGCATAGAATTGATGAATTGCAGCTTGGTTAAAATCATGCTGGAATTCAAATGGTGCAGCAAGACTGGAGGACTCAATGAGCTCAATAGCTCCCGGATATTTCACTGGATGAGTGCGGATATGCTCTAAGTCGATGCACACATGGGTAGATAAACCTTTAGGAATGACTATAGTGGTGAAAATGTCAGCTTGGACATTTGTGTGAAAACGAGCATCCTGTGAATCGCTAAGAACAGTGAATTGATTTACATCACGGCGAAGCTTAAGGTAAGAAGCGATGGGAACCTCATTGAACTGTTTAATGATGCGGCCGTGAGGGAGTGGAGGTTCAATAGAGATGCGACGGGCGGCACCTTGAGGTTGTACCAGAGGAGGAGGAGGCTTGAATGTGGGCCGACGAGTTCCAGGCTTGGGTGCAGTGGTGCGAACAGCAACATAAGCGGGTTCCTCAATTTCTTCCAAGTCATCCTCGTAGTCAGATTCTTCCGACGAAGAGGCGCTAGTGGAGCTGCGAGGGTGAGCGGCACGCTTCCGAGGACGAGCACGCTCCTGCGAATCATCGGACCCACCACGACGAGATGGACGAGAGCCCCCATAGGTGACCTGCTTGCGAGCAGAGCGCTTTGTCCATGGCATTGCTACCTCGGGAGGTCGAGGAGAAGATGCGACGGAGAAGAAGTTTCCCCCGATGCCGGCCGGGTCGAGAGAAGGGCGGCCGGAGGCCCTACGACAGCCGGAAGGGCCCAACGGGGTCCCGGCGGCGAGGGGCCCAGCCCGTGAACGCAGCAAGGAGAGAGTGCGGCGGTGGCGGCGAGAGGAGTGGAGAGAAATTAGGTTTAGAGACGACCGGAATGCACGCCCCAGTATATATAGGCGGGCGAGAAACGTACCGGACATCCGGTGTGAACCGGACGTCCGAGACCTGAGAGGGCAACCTGATACGAGAAGTAGCAGACGACCGGCAAAAACGGACATCCGACGCGTGTAGACAGAGCAGTAATTAACGGAAGTACGGTTACAGCGGACGACGGGCAATAGGGCACCAGAGAAATTTGTACGGATGACCGGTACAGATTGGACGACCGGTGCAAGAGCACCAGAAAGGATTTGACGGACGTCCGGTGGCATTTTTTTAATTTTATTTAATATCTTTTTGAGGAAGACTAGGGTGCCATAGTTGGTGCTAATGACAATGATGGAGAGATGATGAGTGAAATATGTAGTAGGATGCAAGGACACCCTAGGAGAAGCAATGAGTTTCCTAAACCAACAATAATAAACACACATACTGCTCACATGTTGTTCTAATGACAAGGCGGTGGCTCATGCCACCATGTATGAGTATACGTGACATGACACTGCAAAGATTTGAACTTTGGGTCCATAATCACTATGCCATCATTGAAAGCACCATAGTTAGAGTAACATGGTAGCTTTGAGAGTGTTTGTTCTTTTTATGCATTTCATAGGGTGAGAGAACGCATGAGTTGAGTGTCCCCCCCCCCTAAATATATGCCTACATAGAGACAGGACATTATGACAATGCATGCATGAGTACTAGTTTTCACATAATGTTGTCAAGCTCCAAGATACCAAGTTCACGCCTAAGTTAACAAAATCTTGCCTCATCCAATGGCTTGGTGAAAATATCTGCAAGTTGCATATCTGTGCCAACATGAGCAATGTCAATATCACCCTTCTCCACATGATCTCTTAGGAAGTGGTACCTAATGTCAATGTGCTTGGTGCGGGTATGATCTTTGGGGTTCTCAGCAATATTAATGGCACTTTCATTATCACATAGAAGAGGCAGATGTCTACAGATGATACCGTAATTCTTAAAGTTTGCCTCATCCATAGTAACTAAGTTGCACAACTGGCGGTTGCAATATATTCAGCTTCGGCAGTGGAGAGGGCAACACAATTTTGCTTCTTTGAGGACCAACTTACCAAGGAGCGTCCAAGAAATTGACATGCGCCGGAGGTGGATTTACGATCCACTTTGTCTCCAGCCCAATCTGCATCCGTGTACCCAATGAGATCAAACTTAGCATCCTTGGGGTACCATAGAACCAACTTTGGGGTGTGAACAAGGTATCTAAGAATATGCTTAACCGCCTTATGATGGCTTTCCCTAGGGGAAGCTTGAAATCTAGCACACATGCATACACTAAACATGATGTCTGGTCTAGATGCACAAAGATAAAGCAATGAACCAATCATAGAGCGGTATTTAGATGGGTCAAAGGGGATACCATTTGAGTCTTCAGTGAGTACAATTTTGGTTGGCATGGGGATCTTACATGGGCTAGCATCAGACATGCCAAATTTTGCTAGGATATCCTTGAGGTATTTGGCTTGAGACAAGAAAATTCCTTCTTGAAATTGTTGAATTTGAAAACTGAGGAAGAACTTCAAATCCGCATTGAGTGACATTTCAAAATTCTTGGTCATTGATGCCGCAAACTTCTTGCATAAATGAATGTTAGGAGAACTGTCGTGGTTTTGTCACGGCAGATGTCCTAGAGAAAGGACTTAGTCATGGAGCCATCGCAACGGGTTAGCTTGAAGGGGTTAAAGCGGACACAGAGACGCAAGAGAGTTTATACTAGTTCGGCCCCTTCGATGAAGGTAAAAGCCTATGTCTAGTTGTGATGGAATTGATGGGGTTTCGATGACTAGGGAGCAAACAAGCTTCGCCTAAGTCTCGAGTTGTTGTCTGTCTTGAACCGCCGCCGGGGTCGTACCCTTATATACACGGGTGACGCCCGTCGGTTCACAGAGTCCCAATACCGGCTCATAGATGTGTCCGGTTTGGTCTCTACTTATTCCTAACTTACAATACCAAGTTAAATACCAACGCCGGTTTACGCCTACAGGCCTTGAACCGACTATGGGCCTTGAGCCCTCATCTGCCTTCTTGGGCTTTAACATAATTAACTACTAACGGAGTTAACCCAGCCCAGATAGGCCGGTTTACGCCCAGTAGTGATATCCCCAACATTAGGCCCCAGATTGATTTGAACAGGTTCATGTCAATCCTTAGCAAAAATCTTCATCTTCAACATCTTCTTGTAGTTTGTTGAACCACCGTGATGTCATCTTCTCTGGTCGTTGTAAACCGGCGTGACGTCACCTGTTATAAAGAACCTTATCCATGATACCCCCTTTTTGTTTTTTTGTTTAATAGGTCTGCGACAATTAAGGCGACAGCTTCGTTTCCAAACCCATGGTCCCTTGATTTTCGCGCCTGACTCCTGTTCCTTGCCTTATAAATAGTACCGAAGGGTCATTTCTTTTTCCCCTTCGTACCCTTCTGCTTCGTCTTCCCCGCGTTGTCCAGCTTCGGAGCTCCGCCGCCGTCGACGACCTCTGCTCCAACCTTGGCCGTTGCATCACCCTGATTGTACCAGAGCATCGCGGCGACCTTCTGTTTCTTCCTCGGCTCCGGTGAGTTCTTCACCTTTTCCTCCGTAGATCCGTTCTAGGGTTTCCAAGTTCTTCAGTGTTCATCGTCTGCTTCGTACTCATATAATAGATCCTAGATGAACATGTGAACCTTTGCTCTATGTAGCGGTAGTTCTTAGCATCCGCCTTTACTTATATGCCTCAAGACCATAGATCTACCTGTATCTCTGCCCATTGATTCGGTACTGTTCTTTTTTGAACCTTGAATTTTTTCCTTCTTTTCTGAACTTGCTTCAGATCTGTCGCTGTAGAGAAATCTTGTGAAATCTGTTTCTATACACTTATCTATCCGCAATCTCGACCGTTTCAATGCTTAGATCCGGCGGTTTAACTTTGTAGAAAAATTGCCAAACCGGTATATACCATCAGTCCCCTTGTTGAACCGCCAGATACTGTTGCTTCATAAAACTCCGGTTTAGATAGAGTTGTCTCCGGTTTAACATTGTACATACCAGTGCACTTTAATCAATGCATTCTTGAACCGGAATTACCTATCTTGTAGATTTCATCATGGCCAAGCAAGTATATGAGTGCAACTGGGTTCCTTCTCGCGTCACAGAGACTCAACTGAACAATTTAGTCCTGATCGGCGCTTTAGGTAGCAAAAACACCATCCATTGGAGAGCCCCTGGCAAAGAATGCTCTCCCACACCTCAAGAAGGAGAGGTCGTCGTTTTCGTATATCACTTAGCCTGGGGCTTTAAGCCGCCCAGTTCTAAATTTTACCGGGACGTTTTAGCCGATTTTCAACTCCACCCACAAGACACTGGTCCCAACTCTGTTACAAACATGTGTCACTTCCAAGTGCTCTATGAGGTGTTCTTTCAAGAGGAGCCCACAGTGGAGTTGTTCAGAGACTGTTTCCATCTAAACCGTCATACTGAGTTTTCTGACGGTTCCAATACGGAATTGGGCGGTGTGGCGATTCAGAAAAGGAAAGAGGTCACATACCCTCACGCCAAGCTGCACAGCCACCCCAAAGAGTGGAATCAAACATGGTTCTATTGCAAAGACACCTCCCCTGCTGGTGAAAATCCTTTGTCTGGCTTTCGTCCGGAGCGGCTTAGCAATACACACCCCTTTCCGCAAAGGTTGACTGCCAAGGAGAGAAGCAAATACGCTCCTCAACTGTCCAAGCTTAGAGCCTTCATGGCCAATGGTTTAACAGGAGTTGATCTCGCTCGCTGTTGGATATCGTGGAGCATACTGCCCCTTAGTCAGTGCTCCGGTTTGATGTGCGAGTATACTGGCAGTGTTGATGACCCACTGCGACATGCTAACATCCATCTTACCGACGAAGAAATCACAGAGGCTGTGAATAAAATGCTGAATGAACCGGAACACGTCTGTGCTCGAACCGGCCTGCTTCCCTTCTGTGCCACCAACAAACCGCCAGCTGTAAGAATTTGATTTTTTTTTCTTTTTACTGAACCTGTTATTGATATATCTGGTCATTGTTTAATATCAATGTCTGTTTAAACAGGGTAATGATCCGTTTTGGAGCAAGAAACTTCCCCAGGAGAAGCCAGAAAAACCAGACAAACCAGAGCGACCAACCCGGCCAAAGACTAAAGTCGTGCAACGGCCTGCTCACAAGAAGAAAACCACTACATCTTCTGATCCGGCCCCTGATGATGATGTGGATAATCCAGACCTTGAGGTAGAGCTTGACTCACTTGGCTTATTTTTCATGCGTCTTATTGATGATGATATTTGTCAGGATGATGCCGAAGCCAGCCATGCTGATGCTGCAGAGGTAATTATTCTCTCTTCCGATTCAGAACCTTTGCCTTCACTAAAAATCCGTCAGGCTAACCGGAAGGTTAAATTTTCTCATCCTCTTGCTTACTTGGATCCCAAATTTCTTATGAAGACCCAACAGCATGAAGCTCGCCGCACAACCCGGCACAGCGGCCAGGTAGTTACCTCCGCCGGTTTACCGAACAGTCCGGTTCGGAAACGCCGTTCAGAGGTCTCTAATTTGCTTGTCAGTGCTCGTCCTAAAGCAGGCTGTTTTCGTCAACCTCTTAATCCATCTGACTCCGATTATCAGGTAACTTCCCACTCATCCTCTGGCGAGTCATCGGCTACTCAGCTGCCACCGCTCAAAACGGTGCTTGGGTAAGCTATACTTATCATAATATTTCCGGTACATCACCTTGGAACATATGCTGTATTTGACTTTGTTATTCCTTTCAGGGCCAAGCCTAGGCCGAGCAAGAAGGCTCGCCTGGATAAAGCAGCCGAGGAGGATGCCGTCCCTGAACCGGGCAAAACACCAGATCTTGAAGTGGCTATTCCTGAAGATATACCCAATGATCCATCGCAGCGAGATGACGATCTTATTGCTGAAGAGAGGCCTATTGATACCTCAAGTCCTGTCAACCAGCCCACAAGCCCCATCCGGATTGAGAAATCCACCAATCCATCAAAGCCTACTGATAAGCCAACGGCCCCAGTGCAAATCGGCGATGCCAAGGATGATGAGGTTGTTATTACTGGCATTGGTCGCACAGAGCCAGGCAATCCCGTTGCTTTATCGAGACACACTGGCAAGGAAGAATTTGCTGCCATTGGCAAGGGAAAATGGAATGCCGATCTGACAACTTATGCTGCTTTGAATGCCCAAGATCTCCATTCCGGCTATCTGAACCGGCTATACACCAGCCGTGACTATGAAGCTGGTCTGGTTAATATGATGAAAGAGAAATTTGAGGTAACTTCCATGTGCTTTTTCCTGTTTGGATATTTCAATCTTGTTAACTCTCCTAGCCCCCAAGGGCCGGTTTAGAATCTGCATCCAAACCGGGACTTGCTAATATAAATCCCAATGCTTCGTAACTCGCTGATGTAGCCCCCAAGGGCCGGTTCAACTTAGTGTAGTTAATCCGGGACTTGCTAATATAAATCCCAATGCTTCGGAATTTGCTGATGTAGCCTCCAAGGGCCGGTTTAACTTAGTGTAGTTAAATCGGGACTTTAAGTAATTGAGATCGCCGCATCAGAATATATTCGAGCAAATAGCCATTAGCCCCCAAGTGCCAAGTTGAATACTTGTATTGATCTTGGGACTTTATAATCAAGTGAAATATGAAGATCAAATAGGCATTAGCCCCCAAGCGCCAAGTGCATAACTTGTTATGTGGTTGGTGCTTCAATTCTTGCACTGCTTGCTGAATCATATACCTGTCTGTATGTAGGCTGAGCTGAAGACAAAAGAGAACCAAATCGCCGATCTCCAAGAAAATCTGAAGTCCCAACAGACTGAAACCTCAAAAGCAAAAGAGGAGTTGACCAGCGCCTTAAGCGTCATGGAACAGCTTAAGAAGGATTTCAAGAAGGAGCGGGCGGATTGGGCTACTAAAAAATCCGCTTTAACCAAACAAGCAGAAGACGCCGAGGCTGCACTAAAACCGGTGGTGGACGAACTGACCAGCATAAAGCGGCACGTGCATGCCATGACCGCTGCTATCTTTGGTAAGCCGTTTTGATTTCTGAATTGATTCGGCCGTCTTACAGAGCTGCCGGTTTGTTAACCCTTTATGATATTTCAGGGACACGCATTGGTCACTTGGGGTCAGATGTGCGGAAGAAATTGAAAGCCGCCTACACGTTGATCGAACAACTGTACACTGGTGCACAGCGGATCATCTGTACTACATCCCACAACAATCCGGCGCCCACTTTGATTCAGGACACTCTGAAGAAACTGTCGGTGCTTCCTGCCCGGGTTGAAGAGCTGAAGAAATCTGCTGCTCGAACCGGTGCGATCAATGCCTTAATCCGGGCAAAAGCTTGGGTGCCGGATTTTGATCCTATTGAAGCGGCCCAGGGCTATCCCAGCTTGAAGGAAGATGGGTCAGAGTTTAGTGAAGCGGATCTGCGAGCAATAAATCGGGAGGTGCGTCCGCTAGCGTGTCAATTGGTTGAAGAAGCAGACTTGTCTCATTATCAAGCCCAATATGACAATCAAAACAAGCGAGTAGCTGCACCAATTCATGAAGCGGAAAATCTTATCCCTCCAATCCGTAAGCATACTTATGCTCACGATATTGAACCGTCGTTGCTGATCCATGATGAAGCTGTCTTTTGAGCATTAATGGGAATCGACTGGACAACTGTTGATTTCCAGCCGCTGGGTAGAGAAACTGAAGTTGAAGCGGTGCGGGATGACCCACAACCATCAGGCCAGGCTGGTGACCAAGCTTGAACCGGAAGCCGGTTTAAACTGCTTCTCCTTTGAAAAAAACAATGATCTTATTTTGGGCACCGTGTTGCCTTGTAATAGGCTAGCTGACACTCTTGATCTTAATATGCCTTCGTGAACTTTCCAAAGTATTTTCTGCAACATAAAAAATCTTAAAGTGCCACCGCGGTTGTACCGTCAGGCGGAGTATGATGTCTGCATATATGAAATCAAAATATATGAAATTTAAGCATATGATCAAATCTTTGAGATACATAATACCTGCCATTGTTTGGGCATGAAGTTGGCTTAGCCAATCTTGAAGCGGAGGTTTATAAACCCACACTTTTGGAGGAGATAGCAGCTCCTGTATATATGTAATGCCGGTTTACCGTGTAAACCGTGCCGGGTTATAATAAAACACCGTGTTACTCCGTAATAGGATGTTAATAAAAAATCAAACCGGGCAAATAGTCTCTGGATTAAAAATGGACCGTGTTCCATCAATTGACAGTGTGAACCGGTTTAAAATTTTGTCGGTTTAAAAACGCAACAAAAAGAAAGAAATATCTATCAAAGAAAATTGTGAAACAAAGGCAATGATAAAACCGTTTGCAAAAAGAGGCTTATTTGAGCCGATCAGATGGCGTTACCATGGTCGGACATGACCAAGCTCCCGATAGGTGTAGCTATGGTTCAAGTCAGCCAGGTCCCCAAATGAAACCGTGGCATTTATGCCGATCAAGAGGCGTGGCAATGGTTTGGGCTCGACCAAGCCCCCAAGTGATTATGTGGCCTTAGGCCGATCAAGAGGCGTGACTGGTTCAGACGTGACCAAGTCCCCAAGTGATCTGGTGGCTCTCGCCTATCAAGAGGTGTTGCATTGGTTCGGACACGACCAAGCCCCCAAGTGATATAACATGATGCTTTTGAAAAGCTAACTCAAGAGGTAAACCGGAGGCCGCTTTAGAACAACTCCGTGTAACCACACATGATGTAAGAGAACAGATACCCCGCTTTAGCTGAGGTTCCAGTTTATTATATTTAATCATAATATATACATCGTCGTAATATGTACATAAGTAGAGCCAATGGCTCAGGTATAGTAAGGCTGAAGATGAGCTATGTTCCACGGCCTGTTGGTCTCCTCCTATGATGTACGTGAGTCTTTATGCTCTCGAATATCGATCAGATAGTATGACCCGTTGTGCAGATTCTTGCTGACCACGAAAGGTCCCTCCCAAGGTGGGGATAGCTTATGCATATCAGTCTGATCTTGGATGAGCCGAAGCACCAAATATCCTTCCTGAAAGGTTCTGGTTCTGACTCGGTGACTGTGATAATGATGAAGATCCTGTTGGTAAATCGCCGAGCGGGTGGCTGCTATGTCACGTTCTTCATCCAACAGGTCCAAAGCGTCTTGCCGTGCTGTCTCATTGTCCGCTTCAACATAGGCCGCCACACGAGGTGAGTCATGACGGATATCACTGGGGAGAACCGCCTCCGCTCTGTAAACCATGAAGAACGGTGTGTATCCTGTTGATCTGTTGGGTGTAGTATTAATGCTCCATAACACAGATGGTAACTCTTCTACCCAACAACCCGGTGTTCTCTGCAAAGGAACCATAAGCCGGGGATTGATGCCTTTCAAGATCTCTTGATTAGCCCTTTCTGCTTGACCATTGGACTGTGGGCATGCCACTGATGAAACGTCAAGCCAGATGTGCTCACGTTCGCAGAACTCCTTCATGGCACCCTTGGACAAATTGGTACCATTATCTGTGATGATACTGTGTGGAAAACCAAACCGGAAAATCACCTTTTTGATGAACTGAACCGCCGTGGCCGCATCACACTTGCTAACAGGTTCTGCCTCCACCCACTTTGTAAACTTGTCAACCGCCACCAGTAGGTGGGTCTTCTTATCTTTGGACCTTTTGAAAGGCCCAACCATATCCAGCCCCCAAGTCGCAAACGGCCAAGTAATTGGAATCATTCTCAATTCTTGAGCCGGCACATGAGCACGTCTTGAAAACTTTTGGCAACCTTCACATCGTTTGACCAGATCCTCCGCATCAGCATGAGCAGTTAACCAATAGAATCCATGGCGAAATGCTTTAGCTACCAAAGATTTTGAACCGGCGTGGTGACCGCAATCTCCTTCGTGGATCCCACGCAAAATTTCACAACCTTCTTCAGGAGACACACAGCGTTGAAATGCCCCTGATACACTGCAATGATGCAACTCTCCATTGACAATAGTCATGGACTTGGACCGCCGGATTATCTGTCGGGCCAGAGTCTCATCCTCTGGTAACTCGCCCCGGTTCATGTACGCCAGGTAAGGAAGCGTCCAATCCGGAATGACATGAAGAGCTGCCACCAATTGAGCCTCCGGATCAGGAATAGCCAAATCCGCTTCACCAGGGAGCTTGACCGACGGGTTGTGCAGCACATCCAGAAAAACATTGGGCGGGACCGGTTTGCGCTGAGAGCCCAGCCGGCTTAAAGCGTCTGCCACTTCATTCTTCCGTCGGTCCACGTAGTCCACCTGATAGCCTTTAAAGTGACCTGCAACAATATCCACCTCACGACGATATGCTGCCATGAGTGGGTCCTTGGAGTCCCAAGTGCCAGATACTTGTTGAGCCACGAGGTCCGAGTCACCAAAGCACTTAACTCGACTTTGATTCATCTCCTTAGCCATCCGAAGACCATGGAGCAAGGCTTCATACTCAGCTGCATTGTTAGTACAAGGGAACATTAAGCGGAGAACGTAACAAAACTTATCACCTCGTGGGGAAGTTAATACGACTCCAGCCCCTGAGCCTTCCAATTGCCTGGATCCGTCAAAATGGATGGTCCAATATGTGTGATCCGGCTTTTCTTCAGGTGCTTGCAGTTCCTGTAAGTGCATCTAGTGCCACCCCTAGTTGGTTTTGGAGTATTGACGACAAACCTAGTTGAGGGACTAATGTGTTTGTGAGAATTGCAGGATAACACAGGTAGAAGTCCCTCATTGATTCGATTTCACTACTAGAGATGACTCCTAAAAATGTACGAAGACATTGAAGACAATGGTGGTTTATGAAGATATTCATATTGAAGACAATGACATGAGAAGACTCCCTATGAAGCTTATGGAACTCGAAGACTTAGATCCTTCGTAGTTTTATTTCATTTATGTTGTGTCATAGGAACCACCGTACTATTAAGTGGGGTCCAACAGAACCAGTCAGAATGACTGAAGTGATGCCTAATTCAAAACCTATGTCTTCGAGCGAAGACTTTGAGAGCAAATCCTGTCCAGAGTCGGACAAGTCAACTTTACTTGTAGCCCAAGTAAAGTTGCCGTGTGAGTTTGAAATCCGACCGTTGGCACACGTGTCAGTTCCTTAGTGACCCAGGGTCATTTCGGACAAATCAGGTCGGGTTGCCAAGTGGCTATAAATAGTCCACCCCTACAACCATAAACGGTTGGCTGCTCAGATTTCAGTGCACGGCTTTTGTCGTTTGAGAGCAACCCACCTCGAAGCCTTTGAGAGAAAATTCCTAGCGAGGAGAAAAGCCCTAACCACCCAGAGCCAGAGTAAATTGGGCATCACTTAAGTCTTCTTGTCTGAGTGATCTGAAGACTTATTACACTTGAGGACTGTGCATCCTCCAGACGGTTAGGCGTCGCGTTCTGAGCATCCAAGAGAAATTGTGGATTGCCGGTGAACGAAGTCTGTGAAGGTTTGGGAGTCTACCTTGAAGACTTACCAGAGTGATTGGGTGAGGTCTATGTGACCTTAGCTCAAGGAGAAAACGGTGAGGACTGGGTGTCCTGAGCTGCATGTTCAGGACTGGGTGTCCGGGACTGTGTGTCCTTTGGTTTAAATACCTAGCCGCTCCAACCAGACGTACAGTTGTCACAGCAACTGGAACTGGTCCAACAAATCATTGTCTTCAACGTGTCACTGGTTTCATCTTCACTTCCATTTACTTACTGTTACTAGTTGTGAAGTCATTGCATGCCTGATATATCTTCTATCTTCACAACGTGACTGCATAATCTGTTTGGCTTCATAACTTCTTCCTATCTGATCCTTATTACACTGAAGCTGTTTGTCACTGTGCTCTCACTATATTGAATACTTGACCATGGCTTGCCTTGTGTAATCTAACTTCCGCTGCATAGTGGTAGGCTTATCTATTCTGTTTGTCTTCATAACTTCCACGTTTTGAAGACTTTCATAAAAATCGCCTATTCACCCCCCCTCTAGTCGATATAACACACTTTCAATTGGTATCATAGCAAGGTGCTCCCTTGTTCTGTGTGATTCGGTTTAACCACCTGGAGTTTTAGCTATGTCGACTGCAGGGATAATCAAAGTCTCCGCTGCGTGCCCCATCTTCGATGGAACTGAATATCCCTACCGGAAGAATAAGATGCGCATGCATCTTGAAGCCATTGACGTCGACCTATGGTATGTCGTCGAGAACGGCATTCCCAAGGCTGGAGAAGGTGTCACTGCTGCTGATGTCAAGAAGTTCACTCAACTAGACTCTACTGCCAAAAATAGCATCTATGGTCATCTGACCAAAGGACAGTATGGCCGTGTGAGTGCCTTGAAGACATCCAAGCTCGTCTGGGACTGGCTCTCCAAGGTCAATGAAGGCATCTTAACCCAGAGAGATCAAAGAATTAGTGTTCTTCGCAATCTCTTCAACCGCTTCAAGCGAAATGACAATGAGAATGTCTAGCACACATTTGACCGGCTCACTGACATCACAAATGAGCTTCAAGCCCTCGGCGCCACTGAGATCACCAAACATGAAATCGTCAAGACGCTGCTGAGATCACTTGATAGTTCATTTGACATTCTAGCCCTGATGATTTAAGAACATCCTGATTTCAAGACACTCGATCCATCTGACATACTTGAAAGGCTCAACACACATGAGTTTCAGCTTTCTGAGAAAAGAGATATCTACGGTCCAAACTATGGGCGAACTCATGCCCTGAAGGCAAAAGTTGTGTCCTCATCCGAAGAGGAATCTGACAGCAGTTCTGATGATCCTGAAGACATTGGAAGAGAACTTGCAATGCTAGTGAAGAAGTTCCAGAAATTCACCAAGAAGAAAGGCTTCAGAAAGTCTTCACGATCAAGCTCAAGGAATGATGAAGCTTCTGCTCATGACTACAAGAAGAAAACATGCCACAAGTGCAAGAAAACTGGACACTTTATCTCTGAGTGTCCACTGTGGGACAATGAGAACAGAAGAAAGAAGAAGAGCAAGGAATATGACTCTGACGACAAGAAGAAAAAGAAATACTCAAAGTCTTCATCCAAGTCTTCCTCAAAGTCTTCATCACACAAGAAGACCTCATCTGGCAAGGCACGTGCGTTTGTTGGCAAGGAAATGGATTCTGAGGAGGAGTCCGATTCTGAGGAGGCAGAGGTGGAGTCTGAGGAGGAATCTGATTCTGGCATTGCGAGTCTGGCTATAGCATACGTTGCCAAGTCCATCTTCAACACTGAAGACAATGACTTCATCACCAACACCGATGCAAATGACAAGGACGACTCCACTCCTACCTACTGCTTCATGGCCCGTGGTGCCAAGGTAACCAAACGCACTACTCACTATCAAACATCCAGTGACGATAACTCTGATTGTGATTCAAAACCCAGCTACAAAACACTTGCTAAAATTGCAACTGAACAACAAAAAGCCATGGAACATATTCAAAAACTGTTAGACAGAAGTGATGATCTGTTGGGTGCTGAAATGACTCGTTCTGAATCCTTAATTGAAGACATAAAAAATCTTCACGTTAAGTATCAGGAACTTGAAGATCGTCTTGAGACTCTCTCAACTACTCATGAAAAGCTTTCCTATGATTATCTTCAAAAGAAGCAAGATCTTGAGAAGTTGAGAGCGGATCATGAAGATCTTCAAAAGGAAAACGAGTCACTTCGAGCCGAACAGATCAGTTCCGCTCAGGAAGGATTTGAACCACCATGCCTTAAATGCATTGAGCGTGATAATGCCACTTCTGTTGCTGAATGTTCCACTGCTACTGCTGTTGCAATATCTTCAACTGTTGAAGTGGTAACTAACCCCTCTGCTGAGGATACCACTGCTATTGTTGATGAGAATGCTAGGTTGAAGACATCGCTTGAAACAGGGATGTACAAAAGTCTCAAAGGACATCAGACATTATGTGATGTCCTCAAGAAGCAGATCTTGAACCGAAACCCCAGGAAAGAGGGTGTTGGGTTCGTGAGGAAAATTAATGCAGATGGCTCTTACTGGAAACCTGAGCAGTACCCCAAAACCACATGGGTTGCTGCAAAGGAATCCTCGGCAGATCCGTCCAATCTATCTGGCTTCACTTGTGCTAACCCCATTATCATTGATGAATCCTTTGATGCAAACTATAAACTGTTTAAGAATCAGAATGGTGAAGTGTTTGCCAGGTACATTGGTACTAACTGCAGGAATGGATCGCCTATGAAGAAGATCTGGGTTCCGAAAACATGTCTGGAAAATCTTCCTGTGAATGTCTTCATGACACCTCACATGAAAAAGACAAACCTCAGCCCAAAGACTTCATACAGACAGAGGACTCACCTGAGTCGCACTAACGCAAATGTTTTGCAGGGAAACCATACTCAGGCATATGAATATGAGAGCGGTTCATCAAACCGTCATGTTCATATGACCAAGAACTATTCTGCCTATTCTTATGAGTACTATTGTCCTCCTGCTAAACTATTTGCTAGGGCTCCAAAGCCAAAATTCTCAGATGCTGCACTTAGACTTATTGCTTCTAAGCCACCCTTGAAGATGTGGGTGGTTAAGAAAGCTTAGCTCTCTTTTGCAGGAAAAGGTCTCCAGTAGAAAACCTAAATCTTCTGACGCTATTGTTGGGGACCTTAAAAATCTTGCAGGGCGCAAGATAAAATGCCCTAATGGCATCACTATGTATTTTGTTCCTGAAACGCATGCTACTCTCCCTATTAGTCCTAATCTGGATCTAAGTTTTCATAACCCACTGGTTCGTCAAATGTTTTTGCTTCACAATTCTCTTCGTGAAGCCTATCCCCCTAACTGCACTGTAGGGTACGACACCAGCGTCTTCAAAATCTTCAGAATGGATTGTTGACAGTGGGTGTACAAATCACATGACTGGCAAACGAAGCCTTCTCATGGACTCAACCTTACGTCCATCTGACAAGAGCCACATCACATTTGCTGACACTGGTAAAAGTAAGGTATTGGGTCTAGGTAGAGTTGCAATCTCAAAGGATCAACACATGGATAAAGTCATGCTTGTTGAATTCCTTGGCTTCAACTTAATGTCTGTTTCAATGCTTTGCGATTTGAATATGGTCGTAATATTTGGAAAATATCGTTGCCTGGTACTAATGGAATCTGACAAGTCTCTAGTGTTTGAAGGGTATCGGAAAGATGATCTGTATGTGGTAGATTTCTCAGCAGGGCCACAACTTGAAGTGTGCCTTTTGGCAAAGGCTTCAGAATGCTGGCTTTGGCATCGGAGGCTTGGACATGCTGGCAAGAGGAATCTCCACACCCTTGCAAAGAAGAAGCATGTCATAGGCATCGAGGGCGTCAAGTTCAAGAAAGATCACTTATGCGGTGCCTGTGAAGCAGGGAAGATGACAAGGGCAAAACATCCTTCGAAGACAATCATGACCACTACTCGACCCTTCGAACTGCTTCATATGGATCTTTTTGGTCCCACTCACTACTCAACCTTTTCCACTACTGCTTGCCTCTATGGCTTCGTAATTGTTGATGATTATTCTAGATATACTTGGGTGCACATAATCCTTTTCAAGACTGAAGTGCAGGATGTCTTCAGACGCTTCGCAAATCGAGCTATGAACAATTATGGTGCCAAGATAAAACACATCAGAAGTGACAACGGCACTGAACTCAAGAACACTGGCCTTGATACATATCATGATACATTGGGCATCACTCATGAATTCTCAGCTCCGTACACGCCACAGCAAAATGGCATCGTCGAACGCAAGAACAGAACACTCATTGAGATGGCCAGAACAATGCTAGATGAAAACAAGACTCCAAGAAAGTTCTGGACTGAAGCTATTGACACTGCATGCCACACAATCAACCGTGTTTATCTTCACAAGCTTCTGAACAAGACATCTTATGAACTCCTAACTGGCAAGAAGCCAAATGTCAGTTACTTCAGAGTTTGGCGCAAGATGCTGGATCAAAGACCCACACCACACCTCAAAGTTTGCACCAAAAGCACATGAGGGCTTCATGCTTGGATATGGAAAAGACTCGCACTCCTACAGAGTCTTCAATCTCTTTCACTACAAAGTGGTTGAAACAGTGGATGTGCGGTTCGATGAAACCAATGGTTCACAAAGAGAGCAACTGCCAAATGTGCTAGATGAAGTTCCAGCTAGTGAATCAATCAAGCTTATGGGAACTGGAGAAATTGTACCTTCTGAAGCTCATCCTGAAGAAGAACTTATCATCTCAGCACCTGATCCACATGAAGACAATGCTCAGTCTGAAGATATTCCTCCCAATGACAACACAGATCAGCAAGAGCAAAGTCTTCGCCCTATACATCCTCGAGTAGCCAATGAAGTGCAGATTGACAGAATAATTGACAGCATTAATGCACCTGGTCTCCTCACTCGTTCAAGGGCAACTCAACTGGCAAATTTCTGTGGGCACTTCGCATTCGTCTCAATTTCAGAACCCAAGAAAGTTGAAGAAGCCTTTATGGAACCTGAATGGATTCAAGCAATGCAAGAAGAGCTTCAACAGTTTGAGCTGGACAATGTATGGGAACTGGTTAAGCGTCCTGATTGACGGAAGCATAACATAATAGGCACCAAATGGATATACCGCAACAAGCAAGATGAGCATGGTCAGATCGTCAGAAATAAAGCTCGCCTCGTTGCTCAAGGATATACTCAAGTGGAAGGCATTGACTTTGATGAAACCTTTGCTCCTGTGGCTAGACTTGAAGCCATACGTATACTGCTGGCCTATGCAAATCATCACAACATAATTCTGTATCAAATGGATGTGAAGAGTGCCTTTCTCAATGGCAAGATTGAAGAAGAAGTGTATGTTGCACAACCACCAGGGTTTGAAGATCCAAAACATCCTGACATGGTATACAAGCTCAATAAGGCATTGTATGGCCTCAAACAAGCCCCTCGGGCCTGGTATGACACACTCAAGTACTTCCTGAAGAGCAAAGGCTTCATACCTGGTTCCCTCGATCCCACTCTCTTCACGAAGACATATGGTGGTGAACTGTTCGTGTGCCAAATATATGTGGATGACATTATCTTCGGCTGCACCAATCACAAGTACAGTGAAGAGTTTGGCTATATGATGCAAGAGCAATATCAGATGTCCATTATGGGGGAGCTGAAGTTCTTCCTCGGTCTTCAAATACGGCAACAACACAACGGCATTTTCATATCTCAAGAGAAATATCTTAAAGAGTGCCTGAAGAAGTTCGGTATGCAAGACTGCAAAGGCTTCACAACACCAATGCCAGCCAAACATCATCTGGGTCCCGACGACAATGGTAAAGAGTCCGATCAAAAGGTATACCGCTCCATGATTGGTTCTTTGCTTTATTTATGTGCATCTAGGCCAGATATTATGCTTAGTGTTTGCATGTGTGCTCGATTCCAAGCGGCACCAAAGGAGTCGCATCACTTAGCTGTGAAGCGAATTCTTCGATATTTGGCTCACACACCAACTCTAGGATTATGGTATCCAAAGGGCTCAGAGTTTGATCTGGTTGGATTCTCGGATGCTGATTATGATGGTGACAAGGTTGATCGGAAGTCTACGTCAGGCACATGTCACTTTCTGGGCCGATCACTTGTATGTTGGTCTTCAAAGAAGCAGAACTGTGTATCCCTCTCCACTGCTGAATCTGAATACATTGCTGCTGGATCTTGCTGCGCTCAGCTTCTATGGATGAAGCAAACTCTCAAGGATTATGGCATTCATCTGAAGCAAGTGCCACTTTACTGCGACAACGAAAGCGCCATCAAGATCGCCAACAACCCAGTTCAGCACTCGAAGACAAAGCACATTGAAATTCGTCATCATTTTCTCAGAGATCATGTTGCAAAGGAAGATATTGATATCATACACGTCAACACTGAAGAGCAATTGGCAGATATCTTCACCAAGCCCTTGGATGAGAAGAGATTTTGCAAGTTACGGTGTGAGCTAAATATCTTGGAATCCTCAAATGTCCTGTGATCAGGCACACATCCTAACACTTATGCATATTGATGATTTAGATGTGCAACACACGAAGTAACATATATCTTCAATCAATAAAGACATACATTCTAAGTGTGAATACATTAATGTGGAATTGACTTCGGAGCGCCACGATAATTGTGCGCCGTGTCTGGGTCTAATACTTCCTATACGGTGGGTAACGCCACCACCAAACGTTCTATTTTGAAGTGTTTCACTCATGGCGTTACCTCGCAATGTCTTCACATTTGGTTTGGCTTCAATCTCAATATGTCTTCATGATTATCTTCACTATGTTGATTATATAGATATATATGTACTAGTGTTCTGTCCTCTACAGCATTCACTTATAGCTATGTCTTCTTGTTTGAATCTTTTGAAGTAAGTGAATGTGATCGGACCCTAACCTCTCTATGCTTTCTACCTCAAACTCTATCTCTCCAAGTCATATGCATTCTATTGAAACTGTCGAATGTCTTCTCTGCATCCTTGTCAGCAGAAGACACAGAGACAAACTTTAAAACCGTTTTCAATGCTCATTCTTCCACAAGGAATCCGGAGAAGTAGGAATGACACCCGACAATCAAGGCGTGCGTGGGATGTGGAACTGCCCCCAAAATACCGCATGATGGCCATGTGCTGTTCAGATGTGAATCGCCAGGGGCACCTGAGTAATAGCGCAGTGCCGCCTCTATCCCTATAAATACACGATTCACTGCGGTCATTATATCTTCTTCCACCCTCGCACAAACCCTAGCGCCACCGCTAGCTCTCGACGACGCCGGCGATGAAGCGCTTCACTGTCGCAACCTCTCCGACGCCGTTTTCACGCCGACAGCGGACATTGTTCTCTCCGCTGTCGCCGTAGGTGTCTTCCGTTGCCAAGTTAGGGCACGGAGGATCGAACTGCTCGGCCTCAACTCCCACTTCGTCTAGCAGTTCCAAGTGTGGTAAATAAAACCTCTTTTTACAGCCTCTCTTGATCCTATAGTTCAGTCACTTTCTGCCATAAGAAGTTTCTGTTCTCACAAGTTAGATCTCTCTCAGTCTGCATCTCATAACCTGCCTAGAATATTCACTTATGCTTCATGAAGTAGTTAGATTCCTCACTTGTACTGATCTGTGGGTTCGTACAAATCTGGAACCAACTTCTTTTCTATGAGTGAATGTCTTCGCACGCTGAGGTCAATGTCTTCTAAACCGATTTATCTTCAAAATCTTCTGAGAATGCATATGACCTCTTCCCCTTCCCTCGCACCTTAATGCTGTCACAGGTACATGTCCGTGGGAGAATCCTTTGGTTCTCATAGTCTGCATTCATTTGCAGAGTACTTGCAGCATCACATCAACTCTCCTGAAGCCAGTTCTTGTTGGTCAAGCAAAAGGAAGCCTTTGAAGCCTTTGAACATCTTGAAGCCTTCCAAGTTAAGATTCATGGCTTCAGAAACAGCAGTAAGGGAGGGAGGCAGATAGCGACGTGGTGGAACGTCCAAAGATCTGCCTGATGAATTGGCAGAGATGTACAAAACTGATCCTGAAGAGAGCTATGGTTAGCGCAAGACACGAATCCAATGGATTCGAAGATATTGGGCAGAGCAGTGGTTCTAATACCGCTTTGTCACTCAGGAGTATGCAGAGAAGTACGCCATCAAGAGACCATGGGGAGACGTACTATACAAAAATCTCGTACCCAGGTCCAGAGACGAAGTCATTGCTTCTTGCTTCTATCCATGCATGGTCCGAGGACCGCAGCCAGCTGAAGCACATCCGTCATCACTCCTCTGGTGTCGCGATGACAATCTGTTCAAGCGAAATTTCCAGTTTGCTCAGAACTCTGCAAAGCAAAACAAGAAGAAGCTGGGATTAGACTTTAACCCTGGTCCCTCTGAACCAAGGGCAGATGGCACACGCGATGCCGATCCCAATATCATCGGGCCGTATGCCAATCTTGCAGGCCTCATCACTCGCATTCTAGTCCAAGGGACTGCCGTGAATGACCCTCCAGCAGACACTGAGTCTGATGACGCCCCTGCTGCACCAAAGCCAAAGCAGATGAAGAAGCCAAAAGCTTCAAAGCCGGCCGCTTCTCCCAAAATCTCAAGAACGAAGCAATTGGCAACTGCACCTCCTGAAGCCAGTGTGCAGTCGGAAGACTTATCACGAGTCTCCAAGCCCCAAGAAGCCAAGAAGCCTCAGCCATACACAGGCAAAGAGCTCACAGCTGCTGCCATTCTGCGCTGCGAAGCCATTGATCTACCAAGCAATGAAGATCTTGGAGATGACGCTCTTGAGCAGCTCATCAAGAGCAAGGAGGAGGCTGAAATCTTCAATAATCTGCCTCTGTTTGATGTTGCCATCATCCACACCTTCATCGATGAATGGTTTGCCTCACCAGACATAAGCTTCGATGATCTGCAGCTGCCCATAGGCCTCAGCGTCACCTTCCAAGGCGCTATTGCTTCCGAACTTGAAATTGCTCAACGCATTGTCGAACTGAAGCAGAAAATTGATTTTGAAAAGGCTAAGTTCAAGAAGCAAATGGCCAAGCTCAGCATGCAAGAAGTGAAAGACTTCAAGATCATGTTGCACGAGCTCAAGGAGAACTTTCTGCAGAAGCGTGCTGAAGCTCAAGGTTCACGTGAGTGGATGAAGACTTTGGCTGATCGCTGCGTGCAGGCCTACAACGAGGCCGAAAAGCGCAAGGTGCTTGGGCATCCCGGCATCGAACCCAGGATGGCCGCAAAGAAGAAAAAGAAGCCTGTTGTACCTGAACCAGAGGCGCCACGGTCAGAAACTGCTCCGATTGTCTTCCCAACTACAACCACTGGCTCGAAGCCAAAGAGTCGGTCAACCGCCTCAGAGCTCAAGAAGACACGGACTGCAGAGGCTGAAGCTAGGAAGAGGAAACACTCTGAAGCCTCTCCTTCTGACCCCACCATCAAGAAGCGCAAGACCAAGAAATCTCGGGCTGCTCCCACAGAGCCCTTGATAGTTGAACCCCTCTCAGTCATCTATCCTGACGCAGATCGTCAGTTGACAGTGCATGAGCCTACTCCCACAGAGGCTCCGCAAGCTGAAGACATTCCAGCAGCCGACCCCAACGCTGCTGAAGACATTGCTCACCGAGACAATATACAAGGTGATGCAGCCCTTCCTCAGCTTGAGACAAGCGAACTAATCAGCATTGGTCGTCCGTTGACGCCAATCACACAAGATGCATCGTGGGCAGACCGCCCACAGGAGGAAGATAATGAGCCCCAGCCCACTGCAACTCCACAGGCATCGCCTACATTCCGTAGGCTTCGCAAAGGTCCAAGGGCTCAAGCTGCTGACGACATTCCGGGTGCATCAGCCGAAGAGACTGAAGAAGAACCACAAGCTCCAACTCCCCCGCACCAACAAGAAGCAGTTCTCCAGGAGAACGTGCTTGAGTTCGTCCCTCCCATTGCACGTCTGGAGGCTGAAAATGTTGAGGCTGCCACAAACAACACTGAAGCAAATGTGGAGCCCTCCCCAACTACAGCTTCAGAAGACACTGAAGCTACTGCTCCTGACACTTCTGTGCCTGCGTCTGCTGCCAGTCCCCAATTCAACTATCATGTTGCGCACCGGCCCCAGATCCAGAAGCCGATCCCACGACTGCCAAGGTTCCCAGGTCCTGCATCATCTCCTGGCTCCTTCAACATCAACAGCTTCAGGGCAGATAACATGTTTTTCAACAGCTCCAAGAACCCTTATTCAAGGGAACGGATTGTATCAGATAGGTTCTGGAGCTATCAACAGCGCATCTATTATTCATGCATCCTATACAACCAAGGCCGCATCTTTCCTCACAAGCGCCTTGAGGTTGAAGCTGTTGTTGGCCTACCTAGCCTGGAAGACGCACTGGATTGCTTCAAGCAAGTGGGTCTGCTGGCGTTTATCATCGATGAAGAGCACTGGAATGAAGAGCTTCTGCTTCAGTTCTATGCCACCCTTCATATCAGAGGCTACAACAGAGATCCGAAGACTTGGGTCCTGGAGTGGATGACCGGCAATGTCCATCATGAAGCCAATGCATTCGATATCATTGAGCTTACCGGCCTGCCAACTCCTGGCGAACTCTTCGAAGAAGGCTGCCAACTCCATGCTGAAGCAATTGAGAGCATATTCCAGCGGCCTGAGCCAAATATGAGTCAGATGCTCTCAATGATGAAGCCATTGCCTCATGATGCACCCTATCCAACTGAGTTCTTCGTTGAAGACTTAGAGTACCTGCCCAGAACCATATATCACATCGTCAGGCGGACTCTATGGCCCATTAAGGGGCACTCTCCATATGCCAAGGTTGAAGGTGCAATGAAGACTCTCATCTTCTGTATTCTGCATGGCAAATGCTTCAACGCATAGGATCTCTTTATACGCCAACTTGCAGCATCCGGCTCAGATCTCTTTGGTTTGAAGTTTTATGCTCCTTGGGTTATGAGGCTGATCAAGATTCACTCTGCAATCTCCTATCAGCCCTCAGCCCACAACCATCGGATCTTCCTGCCTGATGTGGACACCTCTGCTGAAGCAATATACCCTGAGCCTGCCAAGCAACCATTAAGTCTTCAAAATGCCGAACACCAGAGCTTCACTCAGAATGTCGAAGGTGTTGAAGCCATCTCAAGAGTGTATCCGTTGGCTGGCACCACACGTGTCGCTGCATCAACTGAAGCCACTAACAGCACAGCTGCACAGAGACCCAAGAAGCGCGCTCATGCACTCAATGACCGAGAGCTTCTTGTGGCTCTTCACACAAAGCAAGATAGGCATCACGACTGGCTCAAGAGGCAGATGAGAAGCATCATGAAAGACGTCAATCGCATTAGAAATCTGGCAACCAAGAATGCATTCGTCGCACACGAAACCTGTCGCCGCACTTGGAAAGGCCTCACCATGATGTGCACTGAAGCTGAACTTCAAGAGGATGGCTTCAAAGATCGATTCAAGTTTGACTCCACACCTCCTAGAAGAGCTGTGATGCGAAGCACACCATCACTTGAAGATTCAGAGTTCTCTTCCTTTGCTGCCACGGTCTCCGCCCGGATTATCGAAGAAGAAGATGATGCTACATCACCTCCACCTACTTCAACGCGCGTCGAATCTGCACCAAGCTCGTCTGCACTGCCACCCAGCTCCACCGACCCTGCTGCGCCTGGGAACGCGTAGAAAACTCTATGTCTTCAATCCTTTTTGGTTATCACTGACAAAAGGGGGAGAAGCATATGATGTTTATAGTCTTCAAGAGGGTCACTATGGGCGGGTGCCTTTATATTTTGCTACACTTTGCTTCGTGGTTACAACTCCCGTTTTTGCTACATTTGCTTCTTTGAGTTGTAACACTTAGACTTGATGGTCGTCTGCTACCTGTTTGTCACTCTGTTATGCGAAGATAAATTCCGCATGTGCGACGATAAATTCCGCACTCAGATCATTCTGCAGACGTCCATTTTCCATTATGCATGTCATTATCTTCATATACTCTAACATGCATAGTGGATTGTCATCATAAGTTGAAATGGATCTCCACAAGTACAACCTGCCATGTGCATTTGCATTCAAGAAGCAAATTACTTATATGCACATCTTCAGGGGGAGCCCTTGCAGCTTATGAAGACAATTCATTTACAATTTCACAAATTATGTTCCCCGTTGAAAACTTCAACTAGTTTGTCATCAATCACCAAAAAGGGGGAGATTGTAAGTGCATCTAGTGCCACCCCTAGTTGGTTTTGGAGTATTGACGACAAACCTAGTTGAGGGACTAATGTGTTTGTGAGAATTGCAGGATAACACAGGTAGAAGTCCCTCATTGACTCGGTTTCACTACCAGAGATGACCCCTAAAAATGTACGAAGACATTGAAGACAATGGTGGTTTATGAAGATATTCATATTGAAGACAATGACATGAGAAGACTCCCTATGAAGCTTATGGAACTCGAAGACTTAGATCCTTCGTAGTTTTATTTCATTTATGTTGTATCATAGGAACCACCGTACTGTTAAGTGGGTCCCAAGAGAACCAGTCAGAATGACTGAAGTGATGCCTAATTCAAAACCTATGTCTTCGAGCGAAGACTTTGAGAGCAAATCTTGTCCAGAGTCGGACAAGTCAGCTTTACTTGTAGCCCAAGTAAAGTTGCCGTGTGAGTTCGAAATCTGACCGTTGGTACACGTGTCAGTTCCTTAGTGACCCAGGGTCATTTCGGACAAATCAGGTCGGGTTGCCAAGTGGCTATAAATAGTCCACCCCTACAACCATAAACGGTTGGCTGCTCAGATTTCAGTGCACGGCTTTTGTCGTTTGAGAGCAACCCACCTCGAAGCCTTTGAGAGAAAATTCCTAGCGAGGAGAAAAGCCCTAACCACCCAGAGCCCGAGTAAATTGGGCATCACTTAAGTCTTCTTGTCTGAGTGATCTGAAGACTTATTACACTTGAGGACTGTGCATCCTCCAGACGGTTAGGCGTCGCGTTCTGAGCATCCAAGAGAAATTGTGGATTGCCGGTGAACGAAGTCTGTGAAGGTTTGGGAGTCTACCTTGAAGACTTACCAGAGTGATTGGGTGAGGTCTATGTGACCTTAGCTCAAGGAGAAAACGGTGAGGACTGGGTGTCCTGAGCTGCGTGTTCAGGACTGGGTGTCCGGGACTGTGTGTCCTTTGGTTTAAATACCTAGCCGCTCCAACCGGACGTACAGTTGTCACAGCAACTGGAACTGGTCCAACAAATCATTGTCTTCAACGTGTCACTGGTTTCATCTTCACTTCCATTGACTTACTGTTACTACTTGTGAAGTCATTGCATGCCTGATATATCTTCTGTCTTCACAACGTGACTGCATAATCTGTTTGGCTTCATAACTTCTTCCTATCTGATCCTTATTACACTGAAGCTGTTTGTCACTATGCTCTCACTATATTGAATACTTGACCATGGCTTGCCTTGTGTAATCTAACTTCCGCTGCATAGTGATAGGCTTATCTCTTCTGTTTGTCTTCATAACTTCCACGTTTTGAAGACTTTCATAAAAATCGCCTATTCACCCCCCCTCTAGTCGATATAACGCACTTTCAGTTCCGTCCAATCATTGATGAAATCAACAAGTGCTTGAGACTTAACCGCCGTCCGAGGCACATACTTCAATCCATGCGGCCCAAGCTCTATAGCCCACTTGGCAATCCGGCCAGTCGCTTCCCGGTTCTGGATGATATCCCCCAAAGGAGCAGAACTGACCACCGTAATTGGGTGCCCTTGGAAGTATTGCTTAAGCTTCCGGCTTGCCATAAAAACTCCGTACACCAGCTTCTGCCAATGCGGATACCTTTGCTTGGACTCAATGAGTACCTCGCTGATATAATAGACCAGACGTTGAACCGGATGCTCCTTACCTTCCTCCTTTTGCTCCACCACAATAGCCACGCTGACCGCACGAGCATTAGCAGCAACATATAGCAGTAACGCCTCCTTGTCAATGGGAGCGGCGAGCACAGGTGGATTGGCCAATTGCCGCTTTAAGTCCTCAAATGCTTCATCAGCAGCGGAACTCCAGACGAACTGATCCGTCTTCTTCAACATCTGATACAAAGGGATTGCCTTCTCACCAAGGCGGCTGATAAACCGGCTTAACGCGGCAATCCGGCCTGCCAGGCATTGAACATCATTGATACACTTCGGTTTAGCCCGGGAGGTGATGGTTGTGATCTTCTCCGGATTAGCCTCAATTCCCCCGTTGGACACCAGAAAACCCAATAACTTGCCTGCCGGTACACCAAAGACGCACTTGGCCGGATTAAGCATCATCTTGTACGTCCTCAGGTTATCAAAGGTTTCCTTCAAATCATCAACCAGAGTCTCCTTCTCCCTGGACTTAACCACGATATCATCCACGTAAGCATGTACATTACGGCCAATCTGCTTGTGAAGACAATTTTGTACACACCGTTGATAAGATGCTTGGGCACTCTTGAGCCCAAAGGGCATAGACACATAGCAGAAGGCTCCAAAGGGAGTTATGAATGCCGTCTTCTCCTGGTCCTTAACTGCCATTTTGATCTGATGATAGCCAGAATATGCATCCAAAAAACTTAAACACTCACAACCCGCCGTAGCATCAATAATTTGATCAATACGGGGGAGGGCAAAAGGATCTGCTGGACAAGCCTTATTAAGATTTGTGTAATCCACACACATGCGCCAGGTGCCGTTTTTCTTAAGCACCAGCACCGGATTGGCAAGCCACTCAGGGTGAAAAACTTCAACAATAAAGCCAGCTGCTAAGAGCCTGCCTACCTCTTCTCCAATCGCCTTGCGTCTTTCTTCGTTAAACCGGCGGAGGAACTATTTCAGTGGTTTGTATTTAGGATCCACATTAAGGATGTGCTCAGCGAGTTGCCTCGGTACACCTGGCATGTCAGAGGGCTTCCATGCAAAAATGTCCCGATTCTCACGGATGAACTCGATGAGCGCGCTTTCCTATTTCAGATCCAAGTTGGCACTGATGCTGAACTGCTTGGACGAATCGCCAGGTACAAAGTCAACAAGCTTAGTTTCTGCTGCCGATTTGAACTTCAGGGCCGGATCATGCTCCGTAGTTGGCTTCTTTAATGGAGTCATGTCCGCCAGATCAACATTGTCCTTATAATACTTCAGCTCCTCGGTGGCACAAACCGACTCTGCGTAGGCCGCATCTCCTTCCTCGCACTCCTAAGCGATTTTACGGCTTCCGTGAACCGTTATTGTCCCCTTGTGACCCGGCATCTTGAGCTGCAAATACACATAATAGGGCCGTGCCATAAACTTGGCGTAGGCCGGTCGCCCAAACAGGGCATGATATGGACTTTGGATTTTCACCACTTCAAACGTCAATGTTTCCGACCTGGAATCATGATCATCTCCAAAGGCCACTTCCAGAGCTATCTTACCAATAGGATATGCTGACTTGCCAGGTACCACACCGTGGAACACCGTATTAGACAGTTTGAGATTTTTATCTATTAGTCCCATACGATGGAAGGTCTCATAGTACAAGATATTAATGCTGCTCCCTCCATCCATGAGCACTTTGGTGAACTTATAACCTCCCACCTGAGGCACCACCACCAGAGCCAACTGACCCGGATTATCAACCCGGGGAGGGTGATCCTCTCTGCTCCATATGATTGGTTGTTCAAACCAGCGTAGATAACGGGGCACGGCCGGTTCAATAGAGTTGACTGCCCGCCTCTGAACCTTCCGATCTCGCTTGTCCAAGCTAGTGGTGAAGACATGGTACTGCCCACTATTCAACTGCTTTGGGTTGCTCTGGTAACCTGACTGTTGCTGCTGCTGGTTGTAACCACCCTGGTTGTTCTGATTATTTTGATTATTATGTCCACCCGGATTACCATTAAATCCTGGACCGGAATTTCCTCCACCGTAACCCGGCCTGGATCCTGAGCCACCGCCGGAGCTGTGATCATACCGGAAAGCATTAGAATTCTTGAACTCCTGCATAATGAAGCAATCCTTCCAAAGGTGGTTTGCTAGCACCTCCTTCGTCCCATGTCTTGGACAGGGCTGGCTCAGTAGATAATTTAGGCGGTCCGGGTTAGGGTTGGGTGCCCCACTGTGATTTGGCGGTTTACCCTTGTGTCACTGGCCCTTATCCTGCGCGTTGGTATTAGCCACAAAGTCCATGTTACCATCTGCTTTACGCTTGCCTCCGCCACCATTGCCTGCCAAGTGATGCTGCTGACCTTTGGAGTTGCTGTTCCTCTTTCCCTTCCCTGCCTTGTCATCATCAGATTCGGGATCCTTGGTACTATCAGAATCAGCATACTTTACCAAAGCAGCCATGAGGGTCCCCATGTCAGTGCAATGGCGCTTCATCCATCCCAACTTCATCTTTAGGGGCCCAAACCGGCAGTTGCCTTCTAGGGTTAAGACTGCGGTGTCAGCTTTGATGCGGTCTGATGAATGCAACACTTGTGAGACCCGGCGCACCCAATGAGTCGTCGATTCTCCTTCCTCCTGGACACAGGCAGCTAAGTCCACTATCGACATAGGCTGCTTACATGTATCCTTGAAATTACTGATAAATCGGGCTCGTAATTGGGCCCATGAACTGATAGAGTTGGCCGGTAAGCTTTTTAACCAAGTGTGGGCCGTTCCTTCAAGCATCATGGTGAAGTACTTCGCACATGCCACATCATCCACATCAAGCATCTTGATGGCCATCTCATAGCTCTCCACCCATGTCTCTGGGGGTTGATCCGCCGTGTAATTTGGTACCTTGCGCGGGCCCTTGAAATCCTTGGGCAGGCGCACATTGCGTAAAGCGGGGACAAGGCAAGGCACCCCCAAAGAGCTAGAAGTAACACTGGGTTCGACCGAAATAGTTGGACGAACCGGCGTAAGCTGCCGAGCCTGATACTGTGCGGCTAACTCGGCCTCCCTGTGCGCTCGGGCCCGGTCCACCACTTCCTGAGCGTTATCAGCACCACCCGCCGGGTTGTTGCCGCGGGGTGCTCCACGTCGTTCATTACTTGATACTGTTGGTTCATCCATACGCCTACTATAGCTCCGGCTTGGACGAGGGGTCGAGTGGATCCGGTCGCGGCTGTACGAGTATGCTTCCTATTGGACCAAAGCTGTCCTAAGAAGCTCTTTGACCCATCGTGTCTCTACCGCCTGCGGCGAGTCACCTTCAATTGGAATGGCCTCCAGCTGTGCAGCAGCGGCAACGAGATTGTCCATTGGGTTGGAGTAGTGACCCGGAGGTGTTGAAACAGCCTGAGGTATAACAGTGTTTTGACGAGGCGGATTCATCAGACGGGGCTGAACCGGCGCACCGGTCCCCGGAGCTTCCGGCTGGTTTCCCTCCAGCGGATTACTGGTTCCTGCTCCTGGGGTGTTGAAAAGGTCTCTGGCCTCGAAAACCGAAGGCAAACGGGATCGGTACTTCCTCTTCACGACTTCATGCAACGCGTTCTGGTCCAACATGAGCCTGTAGGCTTGTGCGTCTAAAGCGGCCCGCTCTGTGGTCATCCTGGCATTCTCAGCTGCCAGGTCCGCCTTGGCCTGGGTGATCCGTTCCTTCACCTTTGCAATCTCCGAGTTGTGGACGTCCTGATCCGCCGGGTTAGCTTCTGCCATAAACGCATCCAATGCATCAAATAGATCTGATAGAACTTGAGCCGGCAGGCATACAGAGCTTCCTGCCCCGGCAACCGTCGCCGCTACTGAACCGGAGGTCATTGGCGCAGCGGTCGAAGAATGAAGCGCTGCTTTTGTGCCGGCCATGAATATTCCAACTCGGTTGGGTAGATCAGAGGAGTCTGGAATATTGTCGCCATCGGAACAGCCCCCAATTCGGCCATCTTGTAGCTGATATAGAGATTCGGTTTCTCCGATTGATGACTCGTCGCCGGAATAAACGACGGTCTCGCCGCGAGGTTCTGATCCATCCTCATAACTTCCTCCATGGATGACTCCCACGAAGGCATGCTTCACGGCCGGTTTAACTGGGCGGATCGTGCACGCTGAGCCGTTTTGACGAGGTCGGTGCAGATGTCCGGCTCAGGGCCCGGTTCACCGATCTTGCCGATGAAAACGTGTATGCCACCAAAGGGGACCCGGTACCCATACTCAACTGAGCCGGCCTCGGGGCCCCAGCCTGCATCATCGATGTAGAGATTGCCGCGACGACTCTTAGTCATCCGGCCCACAACGTAGCCCTCGAGTCCTTCAAAGCGGCCCTCCAAGAACTTGAAACCATCGTGTGATAGCCCCACGGTGGGCGCCAACTGTCGTGGTTTTGTCACAGCAGATGTCCTAGAGAAAGGACTTAGTCGTGGAGCCATCGCAACGGGTTAGCTTGAAGGGGTTAAAGCGGACACAGGGACGCAAGAGAGTTTATACTAGTTCGGCCCCTACGATGAAGGTAAAAGCCTACGTCTAGTTGTGATGGAATTGATGGGGTTTCAATGACTAGGGAGCAAACAAGCTTCGCCTAAGTCTCGAGTTGTTGTCTGTCTTAAACCGCCACCGGGTCGTCCCCTTATATACACGGGTGACGCCCGTCGGTTCACAGAGTCCCAATACCGGCTCATAGATGTGTCCGGTTTGGTCTCTACTTATTCCTATCTTACAATACAAGTTAAATACCAACGCCGGTTTACGGCTATAGGCCTTGAACCGACTATGGGCCTTGAGCCCTCATCTGCCTTCTTGGGCTTTAACATAATTAACTACTAACGGAGTTAACCCGGCCCAGATAGGCCGGTTTACGCCCAGTAGTGATATCCCCAACAAGAACCAAAAATGATATCATCTACATAGATTTGGCATAAGATCAAATCACCTTTGTCCCTCTTAGTAAAAAGAGTGGGATCGAT
This sequence comes from Triticum dicoccoides, assembly GCF_002162155.2. Classification (NCBI taxonomy): domain Eukaryota; kingdom Viridiplantae; phylum Streptophyta; class Magnoliopsida; order Poales; family Poaceae; genus Triticum; species Triticum dicoccoides. The sequence goes on from NC_041390.1 coordinate 17,599,965, forward strand.
CACCCCTCTCACAAAACCATCATCGAGTAGAAACTTCTTAAGATGATCATACCAAGCACGAGGTGCTTGTTTGAGGCCATACAAAGCCTTATGAAGTTTATACACATAGTCTTTGTGATCGGGGTCAACGAACCCAGGTGGTTGTGATACATATACTTCTTCTTGTAGAGGACCGTTAAGGAAAGCACTCTTCACATCCATTTGATGTAATGTAAAGCCATTGAAAGCATCATAAGCAAGTAAGATGCGAATGGATTCAAGACGGGCAACGGGGGCAAAGGTCTCACCAAAGTCCAAACCTTCAACTTGTGAGTACCCTTGTGCCACTAACCTTGCCTTGTTGCGGATGATTACGCCATTCTCATCTTTCTTGTTCTTGAAAATCCACTTTGTTCCAATGACGTTGTGTTCCGTAGTTGGCCTCTTGACTAATGACCACACTTGATTGCGCTCAAAACTATTCAACTCTTCTTGCATAGCAATAAGCCAATCGTTTTCTATCAACGCATCTTGTACCTTGAGAGGCTCAACACTAGACACAAAAGAGAAGTGAGCACAAAATTTTGTCAATTGTTTACGAGTGACTCTACCTTCCGATATGCCGGTGAGGATTTTATCAACATCAACACGACCGGACACTCGAGGCATGGTGGAGGTTAAGGTTTCGCGAGGTTCAACTTCATGTCCATCATCCACGTCCTCAACATATGGATCATTAATGTGTGGTGGAAAATCTTCTTCTTCTTGCATTTGTTGAGGTTCATTGTCAATGATTGCACTTTCTTGTTATTTCCCTTGAGGATGATCTTGTTCTTGATGATTATCATGAAGAGGAACTTGATCATCATCTTGTACTTGGACTAAGGGCATTGATTGAGTAATAGGTGCTTGTGGTGGTATGGGTGTGGAAGTAGTTTGATGGTGTGTGAGGCCTTCATCTTCTTCTTCATCATCATGAGGGTCTTGTTCCATTGGAAGAAGTGCACCAACACCCATCGTCAAGATATCTTGAGAATAATCTTCTTCACCTACATCACTTAGATCAACTTGCTCCCCATGGGAGCCATTAAATTCATCAAACACCACGTCACAAGTTTCTACAACACATCCATTGGATTTGTTGTAGACTCTATAGGTGTGAGAGTTTGATCCATAACCAACAAATATGCCCTCAATGGTTTTAGATTGAAATTTTCCTAACCGCTCTCTTTTTTTGAGGATGAAGCATTTACACCCAAATACACGAAAGTACTTGACATTTGGCTTGTTCCCGGTTAGGAGCTCATATGGAGTCTTTTCCAATATCATGCGGAGGAAGAGCCGGTTTGAAGCATGACATGCAGTGTTGACGGCGTCGGCCCAAAAACTATGTGGCGACTTGTATTCATCCAACATGGACCTTGCCATCTCCACAAGGGTGCGGTTCTTCCTTTCTGCAACACCATTTTGGTGGGGAGTGTATGGAGCTGAATATTGATGCTCAATCCCTTCATCACTAAGAAATCCTTCCAAGGTGTAATTCTTGAACTCGTTACCATTATCACTTCTTATTGTCATGATTTCTTTGTCAAACTTGCGTTGTGCTTGCTTGGCAAAATCAATGAAGGTGATCTTCGTCTCGTCTTTGGACTTGAGGAAAAACACCCATGTGTATCTTGAGTAATCATCCACAATGACAAGTCCATACTTTTTTCCCACCAAGACTATCCCATGAAGGAGGCCCAAACAGATCCACATGAAGGAGCTCCGAAGGCCTTGAAGTAGACACAATATTCTTGGGTGGGTGCTTTGATTGATGTTGCTTCTCGGCTATGCATGCACTACACACACGATCTTTCTCAAAAGAGACATTTGTTAGTCCAAGGATGTGATTTCCCTTTAAGAGATCTTGAAGATTTCTCATGCCGACATGGGCTAGCCGGCGATGCCATAGCCACCCCTTGTCGGCCTTGGCCATTAGACAAGTTGCATGGAATGTGCTCTCTTTCGAGAAATCAACCGTGTAAAGGTTGCCATCCAACTCTCCAACAAAGGCCACTTCGAGAGTATCTCTCTTAAAGACTTTCAAATCCGTTAGTCCAAATAGTGTATCATAACCAACAGAGGCCAATTGGCGAACAGAAAGCAAATGGTATTTAAGGGATTGGACAAGCATGACATTTGCAAGAGATATGTCATTTGTGATAGCCACCTTACCCAAACCGAGTACCTATCCTTTTGATCCTCCACCAAACATAATGCTCATAAATGGTTGAATAGCATCCATGAAATCGTAGAGCAACTTGCTATCTCCGGTCATATGATTGGTACATCCACTATCAATCACCCATTTTACTCCACCAGAGAAGGCAACCTACACACAATTATTACTTGGTTAGAGGCACCCATTTTGCAATGGGACCTCTCAAGTTAGTCACAAGGGTCTTAGGGACCCAAATAGCATAAAACCGAAATGCATTTCGAGGACCAACAAACTTTGCACAAACTTCTCCATCCTTAGTCTTACGAAGAACATAGGATGGAGGCATGAACTCTTTTGGCTTGTTGACAGTGGGCATGCCCCTTATGGCCTTCCCACAAACAACCTTACCTTTCTCCTTGTGCCCTTCTCGTAGAAAAGTTTCTTTTAGAGGGGTGGTGCACTTTTGAGAGGATGTCTTGTTCTTGCTTGTGCTTGGGTCAAACCCGAGTCCTTCTTTGGCAAACACTTCATTGTGTTGGCTCAACACCTCATTAAGGTTCTTTTGCCCTTGAGCAGATGTCATGGGCCCTTTCTCGATTTGAGCTTTGAGAAAGTGATTCTCCTCAAGAATAGATGCTAGATCACTAGTAGAGTTAGTAGTACAAGCATCAACATTGATAATAGGAGAAGAGTAAGCCTTGGCTAGAGTTTCAAGATAAGTAAGCTTGAGTGTCTCAAAACTCTTTGTAAGAAGGGTGAGCTCTTCTTCCTTGGTCTTGAGGGACACGGATAGGAGCTCACAATCCTTAGAGAGAGAAGCATTAGACTTTACAAGCTTACTTTTATCATTCTCAACTCTTCGCAAGAGTCGATAGCCTTTTTCAAGGAGGCAAGATCTCTAGTATGAACATAAATGTTTGCACCAATTTTTAAGCATAGTTCATCATTGTGTGCTTCCTCATATTGGACTTTCCGCTCAAGGATTTCATATTTTTCCTTTTCCTCAGTGACGAGGGTCTCGAGTTCCTTAATGGAAATGGTGTGCTCTACCACGGCCTTCGCCATGAGACACTTGTGAGCATTGCCCTTGTAATCCTTCATGTAGTTGTAGGTGACAACTTCACCACTCTTGTTGACTAGCCTCAATGTGTTTTGAGAATCTTGAGCAACTTCGGCAACACCACTAACATCATCCGGATCGAATTCTTCTTGAGCAACCATTGCTTTCCCATCTCTCTTCTTGAGCTTGGAGTTCAAAGGATTTGGCAACTTCTTCTTGGGAAAGGTCTTGGGAAACCTTGGTTTTACCTTCTCTCTTCTCATAAGGGCACTCGTTGGAGAAGTGGTTGGTTTCTTCACAATTGTAGCATTTTCTTACTTTCTTCTTTTGAAACCTTCCCTTGAATTTTCCCGCACTAAACTTCTTGATAAAGAGAGCCATGTCTTCATATGAAGGGTCCTCATCGGATTCAACCTCATCACCATCTTCTTCTTCATCATCATCTTCTTCTTCTTCACTTTGCTCATCTTCACATACATGATTGGCCTTCAATGCAAGATTGATCTTCGACGATGGAGTACCATGCATGGCAAGATGTTTTGTAGCATTTGCCTTTGACTCTTCAAATAGTTGGAAAGTGGATATGATGTCATTTGTAGTCATTTCCTTGAAGGCATGGTGTTGTCTTATGTCCCATACCATCTGATGGTGATATGGAGCAAGAGCATGGAGCAACTTGTCCACAAGGAATCACTTAGTCATGTTAAATCCATCTTGTGTCTTGTCACACTCACATGACTCAATATCAGCGGTGAGAGTCATGAGACGCTCAAGGAGTTGATTTGGAGTTTCACCTTTCTCCATACAAAAGTTTTGCAATTGCCCCTTGGCAATTTCATATTGAGCACTCCGTAGGGTGGAGGTACCGGTCTTGGATCTTATAATACTTTCCCATAATTCCTTGGCACTTGTGATGTGTATGAAATCTCTCCTTTGATTTTCAACCATACCTCTCCTTATACACATGATTGCCGTGTCATTGAGATTCTTGTCATAAATTTCTCTTGGTGTAGGATTCTTTGGATCAACCACATGGTAACCATACTCCAAGATCTCTAGCATCTCATCGTTTCCAAATCGAAGATGATCCTACATAGCAACTCTCCACAAAGCAAAATCGGAAGTGGAGTCAAGTAAAGGAGGTTTGCCTTGAGAGTTATATTTTGGTTTCTCAACTTGGGGTCTTGCATAAAGCCAAGGAACACTAGAGTGTTCATTGCTAGGAGGTTGTTGACCAAGTGACGGAGTAGGCACAGTTGGTCTCGAAGCCGCACCACCCGAAAGTGGTGCAAGCACCGTGGACAATGTGGCTATCCTCATTTGGACCAAGGCCTCTACAGAAGCATCATGCTCCTCCTTTTTCTTAGCAAGGGCCCATTCTAGATCCTCAGAAGTAAAGGTCTTGACTTCAGAAGAAGCCTCGCCTTTATCCTTCAGATCTACAACAAGGGGAGTCCCATCGGGGTTCATCTCGCTCTAGGGCGGTTAAGCCACAAGAATAGAGCACGAGGCTCTGATACCAATTGAAAGGATCGAGATGGACCTAGAGGGGGGGTGAATAGGTACAAATACAAATTTTAATTGTTACTTGGCAATTTTAGGCAATAGTACAGAATATGAAAGTGAGCCTAACAATTGCAAGTGTGATGCTAAGAGCTAAACAAGATAATCAAGTAATACAAGTAGATGAGTAAGCTAGCACAATATGATATAGGTAAGTGCAGACAAGACAAGTAACCACAAGTAGAGAGTTAAGGTTAGGGATAATCGCAACTTCGAGAGACGAGGATGTAAGCCCATGTTCACTTCCTTGGAGGGAAGCTATGTCATCGTTTAGAGAGGTGGGTGTTACCATGAAGGCACACCAACGCCACGAAGGCTCACCCTATTCTCTCTTTGAGACAACACCACGAAGGCGTTTCTCAACCACTAGTGGTAGACCTTGGGGTGGTCACCAAACCCTCACAAACTTTTCCGGGGGTAATCACAAGGGTCGATTCCTCTCTGAAAGACTCCTACCGCCTAGGAGTCTCCAACCTCCAAGAGTAACAAGAACGATGGGGAAAAGCTCAAGACTTTCTCAAGTCACAAATTCCTTTGGTGCAAAGAAGGGGAAGGAGTGGATCTATCACTTGATCAGACAACTTCTCTCAAATGCTCTCAAATCCCTTGGGGATCTAAGATTTGGTGTGGAGGAGTGAGAGAGAGAGTGTAATGTGTTCTAGGGTTTGTTCAAAGTGAGTGGTCAACCCTATCCCGTGGGGGAAGAAGGCTATATATAGTGGTAGTGAAAATCTAGCCGTTTGGCCACTTAAGGCACAGGAGCTGCCGGACGTCTGGTGGGTACCGGACGACCGGTGACACAGATCGGACCGGACGTCCGGCCGGGCAGCCGGTCGTCCACTTGCTGGAGTATAAATCTGACCGCTAAAACAACACAGGTAGCGGACGTCCGGAGAGTAGCAGTCGACCGCTGACCAGACGTCCGGAGAAACCGGAAATCCGTTAATATGAGTTCTGTTTAGATGTACTGGACGTGCGGAGAAAGTGTACATCCACTAATAAGGGTTATGTTGAGAAGTACCGGTCATCCGGTGGGCGCCGGATGTCCGGTCAGTTGTGAAGGCTGGGCCAACTGATTCAAGAACACAAAGAGACCGTGCACACATGATGAAAACTAAGAGATGATAGAAAAAGTGTTTTGTGGATTTTGAGAAAGTCTTTCACATAACCCAATGATCCCCTCTTAATAGTGTGGGATCCCTATACTCAAGAACAAATCGAAAGAAAGGGCCAAAGCCATTTGTCTTGTATTTTCTGCTCTTGAGTAATATGTACCTCTTTGTTTGTAGTCATGATCCACACACATAGCACTTGAAACATAATCCTGAGATATACTTGATAAACATGATTAGTCCAAAAAATGCATGTTTTCATCAACATCAAAATAAGATTGCACTTTCACTGTGCTTCAAAGATGAGTGTTGGTCATGGGCCCAAGGTTAAAATCTTCACGGCGCCATACCTCTGAACTCAAACATAGGTGGCCTTGGCCACCGTCCTCTCTTGGAGAGGTGTGTGTCTTCTTTCTTTTTGTCGGTGTTGTGTGTGTGTTGTGTGTTCTTGTTTTGTCTCGGTTTCTTCTCTTGTGTTCTGCCTGGTTTGGTCGCCCCTTTTTTGCGGCAGAGCGGTACTACCACTGCGTGGGCGGTACTACCGCTGACAAGCGTCAAGCGGTACTACCGCCCACCCCAGCTGTACTACCGCTGCGGGGCG